>NW_027195853.1:0-128823 GCF_038502225.1 Cherax quadricarinatus | reverse complement strand
ACAGACAGGCAGCACTTAACTACAAACCTGTGTCGCTGAAATGTATGTAAACTTATATAAGAAGATCATCAGGGAAAGAGTGGTAGAGCACTGAGAAAGGAACTGGCTCAAACATGACAATCAGACCGGTTTGAGGGAAGGAAAATCCTACATCACAAAAATAATGGAGTTCTACAATAAGGTAACAGAAATAAGACAGGAGAAAGTGGGATGGGTGGGCTGCATCTTCTTTGATTGCAAGAAGGCTTATGACACAGTACTACACAAGAGACTGGTTAAAAAAACAGAGGAGCAGGAAGAAATAGCAGGGAAAGTACTACAATGGATCAGGAAATACATAACAGGAAGGAAACAATGTGTGTTTGCATGTGGCGAGGTGTCAGAGTGGGTGCACGTGACGAGTGGAGTTCCACAAAGGTCAGTCCTAGGTACAATGCTGTTTCTAATATATGTGAATGACGTAATAGATGGGGACAGATTTAGAGGTGTCCCTGTTTGCAGACAATATGAAGCTAATAAAGAGAATACAAGTGGACGAGGATCAGGTAAGCCTACAAGGAAATCTGAACAGAATGCGATTCTGGTCCGACAAACGACCCCTGGAGTTTAATCCCAGCAAGTGTAAAGTTATGATGTTTGGGGAAGGACAAAGACGACCTCAGACGGAATATAGCCTAAGAGATCAAAGGATGCAGAACTCACTTAGGATAAAAGATCTAGGGGTGAGCATCATACCTAGCACAGCTCCTGACGTGCACATCAACCAAATAACTGCTGATGCCTATGGGCGCATGAGAACCCTAAGCAGAGCGTTTCAACATAAAATTAAGGAGTCATTCAAGATACTGTACACTGTGTACGTCAAGCCCATATTGGAGTATGCAGAACCAGTATAGAACCCACACCTGGTGAAACACGTCAAGAGATTAAAGAAAGGGAGAAGCTTTCCAATAAGCCTAGCCCCGGAGCCAAGCACTACGAGGAAAAGTTAAGGAAAATCAACCTGATGACGCTGGAAGTCAGGTGGGATAGGAGAGACATGATAACGACATATAAAATACTGAGAGGCAGTGACATCGTAGATAGGGACAATGTTTCAGAGATGAGACACAATAACAAGGGGTCACAACTGGAAACTTAGATGAGTCACAGGGATGTTAGGAATTATTTCTTCAGTCACAGAGTTGTCAAGAAGTGGAACAATATGGAGATATGTAGTGGAGGCAGGATCCATACATAGCTTTAAGAAGAGGTACAAAAAGCTCTTGGAGAAGGGTTGGAGGCAGTGGAGATGTCCTGTCTAAGGGCAATGTGTGTAAATATTATGCAGAAAATTCGAAGTGTGGAAATTAGGAAAGGTGTGGAGTTAATAAAAGTTTTAGTCAGAGGGCTGAAGAGGGGTTGTTGAGGTGGATTGGTCATTTAGAGAGAATGGATAGAAGTAGAATGACATGGAGAGAGTATAAATCTGTAGGGAAAGGAAGGCAGGGTAGGGGTGGTCCTCGAAAAGGTTGGAGGGATTGGGAAAAGGTAGAAAGGAGTGAATGGAGACGAATGGTTTTTGGGACCAGACGAGCTGTTGGAGTGTGAGCAGGGTAATATTTAGTGAAGGGATTCAGGGAAACCGGCTATTTTTATATAACCGGACTTGAGTACAGGAAATGAGAAGTACAATGCCTGCACTTTAAAGGAGGAGTTCGGGATATTGGCAGTTTGGAGGGATATTTTATATATCTTTATAAATACTTCTGAACTGTTGTATCTGGACGCCTCTGCAAAAACAGTGATTATGTGTGAGTGAGATGAAAATGTTGAATGATGATGAAAGTATTTTATTTTTTGGGATTTTCTTTCTTTTTGGGTCACTCTGCCTCGGTGGTAGACGGCCGGCTTGTTGATTATTCGGCAGATTATATATATATATATATATATATATATATATATATATATATATATATATATATATATATATATATATATATATATATATATATATATATATATATATATATATATATATATATATATATATATATATATATATATATATATATATATATATATATATATATATATATATATATATATAATCTCATTTACCAAACTGCGGCAGGCCAGGACTAGACTCTACGAACCTTGTGCCGCCTCCAGAAACAGCACAATGTATGCATAACCTTGCCACTAGGCCATATGGTATACATATATACAAATATATATATATATATATATATATATATATATATATATATATACATATATACAAATATATATATATATATATATATATATATATATGGCACACGGATCTACCCACAGACCTTCCGCATTGGTGTTGCCCTTCGACTTGTCGCCCCTATTCTCGCCGAATACAGGTGTATTTGTGGCA
Organism: Cherax quadricarinatus; assembly: GCF_038502225.1. Lineage (NCBI taxonomy): Eukaryota > Metazoa > Arthropoda > Malacostraca > Decapoda > Parastacidae > Cherax > Cherax quadricarinatus. Next base: position 126,437 of record NW_027195853.1, on the reverse strand, counting down.
GTGAAGCAGCAGACCGATTCGGGTACCGTGGTCTTGTGTGCCGTAAATCCGAGGGAAAGACTGCAAGACATGAGGTTAATAACATTCTCAAGAGGAGCCTCACAACAGCCGGATGCCCAGCAGTAAGGGAGCCACCCCAACTATGCAGATCTGATGGCAACCAGAAGCGTCCAGATGGTATCACACTTCAAGCCTGGACAGACGGTAAGCAGGTGGTGTGGGACTGATACCTATCTTCAATACACCAGGGAAGAAGGAGGGGCAGCCGCCAGCTTCAGGGAGTCACAAAAGTCTAGAAAATATGAAGAACTTGCCCATCATTATATGTTTGTTCCCATAGGCTCAGAGACCCTTGGCTCATGGGGAAAGAGTGCATCTAAGTTCCTTAAGCGAGACCTAAAATTAGTTATTAATATTTAATTCTGGTATAATTAATTCTGGTATAAGTAATTCAGGTATAATTAATTCTAGTGTAAGTAATTCTGGTATAATTAATTCTGGTATAAGTAATTCTGGTATAATTAATTCTGGTATAAGTAATTCTGGTATAATTAATTCTGGTATAATTAATTCTGGTATAATTAATTTGCGTGTACTGTATGAATTGGGTTTGACTTGACAAACAGAAACGTGGTGGAGTCTGTTACAAATATGAACATTAATGCAGGATATGTTGAACATATTAAATAATCTTTTAATAATTAACACTTAACAATTTGGACCACAGGTGGAATATATCCTAACGCTACCTAGTCAGTCAGAAATAAGAAGGCCAACGTGAACTACTGTACAACGTGAACTACTGTACAACGTGAACTACTGTACAACGTGAACTACTGTACAACGTGAACTACTGTACAACGTGAACTACTGTACTGTATTTTCTTCGCAGTTCGCAGTGTATGGCGTCACCTCATTATTTTCTGGTCCTCTGAGGCAGCTCCACTCCAATTTAGCCCCGATGACAATTGATTTAATCACTAAATTTCCATTATGGCGTCTCACCCCCCCTCCTCCCGTCTCTCTCTTCTGCTGGTTCCTTTTTCACTCGTAAATTAATTATAAACCAACGGCAACACAATTTATGCCTTATAAATTTAGGAAAATTAAGTCAAATTTTCCGCAGATGATGTAAAGGTAAGAAGGATAAGGTAAAGAAGACACTCATATAGTTGATCTTATGCAAGACTAAGTCAGTCACACAAAATGAAACATCAGTAACCCATAATACAAAATCATTAATATAAAAAGATCTCTCGATCTCTGGATTAAAAGAATTCTGGAGGTCGGTGCTGCAGCCTGGCCAGTGGTCGGTGCTGCAGCCTGGCCAGTGGTCGGTGCTGCAGCCTGGCCAGTGGTCGGTGCTGCAGCCTGGCCAGTGGTCGGTGCTGCAGCCTGGCCAGTGGTCGGTGCTGCAGCCTGGCCAGTGGTCGGTGCTGCAGCCTGGCCAGTGGTCGGTGCTGCAGCCTGGCCAGTGGTCGGTGCTGCAGCCTGGCCAGTGGTCGGTGCTGCAGCCTGGCCAGTGGTCGGTGCTGCAGCCTGGCCAGTGGTCGGTGCTGCAGCCTGGCCAGTGGTCGGTGCTGCAGCCTGGCCAGTGGTCGGTGCTGCAGCCTGGCCAGTGGTCGGTGCTGCAGCCTGGCCAGTGGTCGGTGCTGCAGCCTGGCCAGTGGTCGGTGCTGCAGCCTGGCCAGTGGTCGGTGCTGCAGCCTGGCCAGTGGTCGGTGCTGCAGCCTGGCCAGTGGTCGGTGCTGCAGCCTGGCCAGTGGTCGGTGCTGCAGCCTGGCCAGTGGTCGGTGCTGCAGCCTGGCCAGTGGTCGGTGCTGCAGCCTGGCCAGTGGTGGTCGGTGGCCAGTGCAGCATGGCCAGTGGTCGGTGCTGCAGCATGGCCAGTGGTCGGTGCTGCAGCCTGGCCAGTGGTCGGTGCTGCAGCCTGGCCAGTGGTCGGTGCTGCAGCCTGGCCAGTGGTCGGTGCTGCAGCCTGGCCAGTGGTCGGTGCTGCAGCCTGGCCAGTACAGTAACACAGAAGGCCAGTACAGTAACACAGAAGGCCAGTACAGCAACACAGAAGACCAGTACAGCAACACAGAAGACCAGTACAGCAACGCAGAAGAACAGTACAATAACACAGATGAACAGTACAATAACACAGAAGGACAGTACAGTAACACAGAAGAACAGTAAGGTAGAGGATAACTTTTTTGGATCGCTCAGCGAATGAAATATTTCTAGTTGGTTCAGTGTTAACTCTGGTGCATGATCACAAATAAGAACACTACCGTGACTGCTTAGAGGCTGCAGTGGGAGTAACACCACCGTGACTACTGTCAGGGAGGCTGGAGTGGGAGTAACACCACCGTGGCTACTGTCAGGGAGGCTGGAGTGGGAGTAACACCACCGTGACTACTGTCAGGGAGGCTGGAGTGGGAGTAACACCACCGTGACTACTGTCAGGGAGGCTGGAGTGGGAGTAACACCACCGTGACTACTGTCAGGGAGGCTGGAGTGGGAGTAACACCACCGTGACTACTGTCAGGGAGGCTGGAGTGGGAGTAACACCACCGTGACTACTGTCAGGGAGGCTGGAGTGGGAGTAATACCACCGTGGCTACTGTCAGGGAGGCTGGAGTGGGAATAACACCACCATGACTTCTGTCAGGGAGGCGGGAGTGGGAGTAACACCACTGTGACTACTGACAGAGAGGCCGGAGTGGGAATAACACCATTGGAAACTTCAAGTTTTTATCTCTATTTACAAAGGAGCTTTTGTTCCTTTGCTTTCATACTCCAACTTTGGGCAACAAATCTTCCAGGAACATCGGGAAGCCGGGCTCGATACGGCTTATGCTCTCAGTAGCCCTGATAAACCCAATAAAGAAGAAAGAAGTGATGGTGAATGTGTTTCGTCTTTCGTGTCTAATTACCTTGCTGAAAATTAACGGATGTGATAAAAAAAACTGTATTGCTTGTGATATTTTCCGATGGTTCAGAAAAACTTCCAAAAAAGTTAACATGTATTTATTTTTTTAACTTATTTGACGAAGAAATAAATCTGACTTAAACATTTGTTTTTAAATGTATTTCAAGATATTATGACCAAAAAATGTCGTTTCACTCCTCAACGGAGGGTTCTTGATCCAAGGGGTTTTGCCTGATCTTCCATCCTTAAATCGAACCTGCTTGCTTCAAATTCCCTCAAGCGCAGTATGATGCCTACGGGTTTAGCGCTGACTGTATGAATGTACAGCTCCTTCCCGATTTACGCCCGAATTCCGTTCCGACCGACAGGTCGGATCTGGAAATGGAGGGATGTGTTATGTTAATATGGCGTGTAGAAGTGGTATACCTGGTATACCTGTTGATAACATAGCGTGTACAAGTAGTATACCTGTTAACATCGAGTGTACAAGTAGCGTATCTATTAACATGGCTTGTACAAGTGGTATACCTGTTAACATGGCGTGTACAAGTGGTATACCTATTAACATGGCGTGGACAAGTGGTATATCTGCTAACATGGCGTGGACAAGTGGTATACCTATTAACATGGCGTGGACAAGTGGTATACCTGCTAACATGGCGTGGACAAGTGGTATACCTGTTAACAGCTTGTACAAGTGGTATACCTGTTAACATGGAGTGTACAAGTGGTATACCTGTTAACATGGAGTGTACAAGTGGTATACATGTAGTGTGTACAAGTGGTATATCTGTTAACATGGAGTGTACAAGTGGTATACCTGTTAACATGGAGTGCAGAAGTGGTATACCTGTTAACATGGAGTGTACAAGTGGTATACCTGTTAACATGGAATGTACGAGTGGTATATCTGTTGTTAACATGGAGTGTACAAGTGGTATACTTGTTAACATGGTGTGTACAAGTGGTATACCTGTTGTTAACATGGAGTGTACAAGTGATATACCTGTTGTTAACATGGAGTGTACAGGTGGTATATCTGTTAACATGGAGTGTACAAGTGGTATACCTGTTAACATGGAGTGTACAAGTGGTATACCTGTTAACATGGAGTGTACAAGTGGTATACCTGTTAACATGGAGTGTACAAGTGGTATACCTGTTAACATGGAGTGTACAAGTGGTATACCTGTTAACATGGAGTGTACAAGTGGTATACCTGTTAACATGGAGTGTACAAGTGGTATACCTGTTAACATGGTGTGTGTATACAACATGGAGTGTATACCTGTTGTTAACATGGAGTGTACAAGTGGTATACCTGTTAACATGGAGTAAAGTGGTATACCTGGAACATGGAGTGTACAAGTGGTATACCTGTTAACATGGAGTGTACAAGTGGTATACCTGTTAACATGGAGTGTACAAGTGGTATACATGGAGTGTACAAGTGGTATACCTGTTGGTATACCCTGTGCTAACATGGTGTGGTATACCTGTTAACATGGTGTGTACAAGTGGTATACCTGTTGTTAACATGTGTGTACAAGTGGTATACCTGTTGTTAACATGGAGTGTACAAGTGGTATACCTGTTGTGCTAACATGGTACAAGTGGTATACCTGTACAAGTGGTATACCTGTGTTAACAAGTGTACAAGTATACCTGTTAACATGGTGTGTACAAATGGTATACCTGTTGTTAACATGGTGTGTACAAGTGGTATACCTGTTGTTAACATGGAGTGTACAAGTGGTATACCTGTTGTTAACATGGAGTGTACAAGTGGTATACCTGTTGTTAACATGGAGTGTACAAGTGGTATACCTGTTAACATGGAGTGTACAAGTGGTATACCTGTTGTTAACATGGTGTGTACAAGTGGTATACCTGTTGTTAACATGGAGTGTACAAGTGGTATACCTGTTGTTAACATGGAGTGTACAAGTGGTATACCTGTTGTTAACATGGCGTGTACAAGTGGTATACCTGTTGTTAACATGGCGTGTACAAGTGGTATACCTGTTGTTAACATGGCGTGTACAAGTGGTATACCTATTGTTAACATGGTGTGTACAAGTGGTATACCTGTTGTTAACATGGCGTGTACAAGTGGTATACCTATTGTTAACATGGCGTGTACAAGTGGTATACCTATTGTTAACATGGCGTGTACAAGTGGTAAACCTGTTGTTAACATGGTATGTACAAGTGGTATACCTGTTCAACGTTCTTTTAACCTAAGAAATTTCTGTCTTTATTATCTAGTGTTTTTATCAACCTCCTTTATTACCTTAAGTTTGGTTACTCACAAACGTATCATTCATTGACTTCACATATAAAAAATTAACCTAATTTATAATTTTTACCGAGGTGAGCGTAAGTCACATAGGTGGGAAGTCCGGGATGATCTGTAATGTAATACTAATTCCCTTTGCTATAATTTTATTAATCATAAATATCTGTCACACTCGCCATTTTTATCAGATTATTTGTACTGCTTCCTTAATCTTTGAAAACAGAGAGAGACTAACAAGGAATACGAAGCCTCAAGTCTTTTTAATAGAGTTTATGTGTTTTCTTCATTGCGGCTGGTAATTTCATTAAAATTTAAAATAACTTCTAAGATTCGCACACATATAACGACTAGCGTCACAACACTAGTCAGGACAAGTGTTTCCTGACGCGCGTCAGGAAACACTTGTCCTGTTTCCTGACAAACCTTACGTAACCTAACCTGAGGCACAGTCTCCAAGCCGGAACTTTAAAGTTCCCCAGATTTCCCATGACGAAATCACATTCCCATCTTGAATCAGTTTTTCTATTTGACTAATCTCCGGTAATTAATTTATTTTGAAGCACAATACAACTCGTTTTGAAACGTGAGAAACAGAGGGAGTTGCCGTCACAGAGAACACGTCTACTTTAGTAAGTTTCATACGAAAACAAAGGTAACTAGTTGATCCTCCATTACTTTACTCCTGATTTTGTGAAATCTGAAACAAAAATATTTTGCTTTAATATACGATTTCATTAATTATGAATATTTCACGAGAAAATACACAAGTCTTTGTAGACTGAGTCATGGGTTCAAGGATGCATTATTGCTTCATATTTTCTCAATTCATAAAAAGTAATGAGAAATTTCAAAATTTTGTGTTGAATAAATTTCTTTCTGGTACGTGGATGTTTGCGCCAGTAAGACAAAAAAAAATCACTAGTCAGCCTGCGAGGTGCTGAGTGGCGCCACTTGACAAAAGAGACGCATCTTGCAGCAGCAACAACAACAGTGGATAAATCAAGTCACGTCTGGAATATCGATTACGTTTATTGTGATCCTCACAACCGCTGACATTTTAACAATGAAAATTTCACGATTTTATACACTGGAGGTTTTCTGTTGACAACTGTCCGACTCTTTCTAAATTAAGGACTGTCGTATATTTTCTAGATGTTTATGATAAAAAATGGTAAAGCAAAAGGTACTCTTCCTACTATTCACTTGCTCTGATCAATGCCATTATGAAACAGGGGGTAAATATATCTTACCATTTAACAAAAATTACACAAAACTTATCGGAGAGATGGAAGTGGATGTAAGGCCACGGACACCATCCTCCACGGACACCATCCTCCACGTAATAATCCTGCATTAACTACTCGTGTTCTGCACATCTGTGCTCAAAAATGAAAGTACTAGGGGCTCTGTTTATAGTTACTACTACTTCTGGAGTCTGTGGTGCAGTGTGTATCACTGTGGTGCAGTGTGTACCACTGTGGTGCAGTGTGTACCACTGTGGTGCAGTGTGTACTGTGGTGCACCACTGTGGTGCAGTGTGTACTGTGGTGCAGTGTGTACCACTGTGGTGCTGTGTACCACTGTGGTGCAGTGTGTACCACTGTGGTGCAGTGTGTACCACTGTGGTGCAGTGTGTACCACTGTGGTGTGTGTACAGTGTGTACCACTCACCACTGTGGTGCAGTGTGTACCACTGTGGTGCAGTGTGTACCACTGTGGTGCAGTGTGTACCACTGTGGTGCAGTGTGTACCACTGTGGTGCAGTGTGTACCACTGTGGTGCAGTGTGTACCACTGTGGTGCAGTGTGTACCACTGTGGTGCAGTGTGTACCACTGTGGTGCCGTGTGTATTACTGTGGTGCAGTGTGAACCACTGTGGTGCAGTGTGCATCACTGTGGTGCAGTGTGTACCACTGTGGTGCAGTGTGTACCACTGTGGTGCAGTGTGTACCACTGTGGTGCAGTGTGTACCACTGTGGTGCAGTGTGTACCACTGTGGTGCAGTGTGTACCACTGTGGTGCAGTGTGTATACTGTGGTGCAGTGTGTACCACTGTGGTGCACTGTGGTGCAGTGGTGCAGTGTGTACCACTGTGGTGCAGTGTGTATCACTGTGGTGCAGTGTGTACCACTGTGGTGTGTGTACCACTGTGGTGCAGTGTGTACCACTGTGGTGCAGTGTGTACCACTGTGGTGCAGTGTGTACCTGTGGTGCAGTGTGTACTGTGGTGCAGTGTGTACCACTGTGGTACAGTGTGTACCACTGTGGTACAGTGTGTACCACTGTGGTGCAGTGTGTACCACTGTGGTGCAGTGTGTACCACTGTGGTGCAGTGTGTACCACTGTGGTGCAGTGTGTACCACTGTGGTGCAGTGTGTACCACTGTGGTGCAGTGTGTACCACTGTGGTGCAGTGTGTACCACTGTGGTGCAGTGTGTACCACTGTGGTGCAGTGTGTACCACTGTGGTGCAGTGTGTACACTGTGGTGCAGTGTGTAGTGTGTACTACTGTGGTGCAGTGTGTACCACTGTGGTGCAGTGTGTACCACTGTGGTGCAGTGTGTACAGTGTGTACACTGTGGTGCAGTGTGTACCACTGTGGTGCAGTGTGTACCACTGTGGTGCAGTGTGTACCACTGTGGTGCAGTGTGTGACAGTGTGTACACTGTGGTGCAGTGTGTACCACTGTGGTGCAGTGTCTACCACTGTGGTGCAGTGTGTACCACTGTGGTGCAGTGTGTACCACTGTGGTGCAGTGTGTACCACTGTGGTGCAGTGTGTACCACTGTGGTGCAGTGTATCACTGTGACCACTGTGGTGCAGTGTGTACCACTGTGGTGTGTACCACTGTGGTGCAGTGTGTACACTGTGGTGCAGTGTGTACCACTGTGGTGCAGTGTGTACCACTGTGGTGCAGTGTGTACCACTGTGGTGCAGTGTGTACCACTGTGGTGCAGTGTGTACCACTGTGGTGCAGTGTGTACCACTGTGGTGCAGTGTGTACCACTGTGGTGCAGTGTGTACCACTGTGATGCAGTGTGTACCACTGTGATGCAGTGTGTACCACTGTGGTGCAGTGTACCACTGTGGTGCAGTGTGTACCACTGTGGTGCAGTGTACCACTGTGGTGCAGTGTGTACCACTGTGGTGCAGTGTACCACTGTGGTGCAGTGTGTACCACTGTGGTGCAGTGTGTACCACTGTGGTGCAGTGTGTACCACTGTGGTGCAGTGTGTACCACTGTGGTGCAGTGTGTACCACTGTGGTGCAGTGTGTACCACTGTGGTGCAGTGTGTACCACTGTGGTGCAGTGTGTACCACTGTGGTGCAGTGTGTACCACTGTGGTGCAGTGTGTACCACCGCTATGACTGTCATAATCGCTACTGCCACCTCCAGTTCCTGCACTACTATATTATTAATTTGGGTTGCTTATTGTTAACCGTTCATCCTGGTGTAGTTCTAAATACATATTAGGAATACCATTTTTCCAGTATATCCCATCATAATATCTAGCTGATTTACATATTTACAAAGTGCTTATAAGGCAGGTTCATGAATCACTTTGTTGCATCTCTTGCTTTAGCTTCATGTCAGTGTTTCCAGATATTGATTCATATTGCACTGCATAATGTTCTTCCCGTTTGAGAGTAATAATTTCATTCAATATCTTACAGGTTTGAATGAGATCTCATTGTAGTCTCCACTTCTTAAGGGAGAAATTCGTAAGTTTTTTGTGTCTTTTTTCCTGTGCTTTGTTTGCTGGTGATGGTACGAGATTAGTTGTCCTTCTGTGTCCTCTCTAGCCTGCTATAGAGAGGAAGAGAGGGCGAAGGAGGGAGAGGGAGAGAGGAAGAGTAAGAGGAGGAGAGAACATCACTTCATCTGAGATCATTTATCCCAAGAATGACTCTAGTCTGGAACACATTTGTACAGCATTATGATGTCAACGTGATAAAGTCAACTAACCAACTGAAAATGCTAGCCCACAGATGGCTCCATCTTCATCTTTTTCCCTGCTTGTAAGTCTCATAACAATAAAAACGCTTTCAAATGAGCTGATGTAGGTAACAGCTCTTAGCTTGTCAATACAGCTAGGGATCCTAACCTCACCTTGTCAAACCTTGTGTAGAAAAACAGAGAGAGAGGGAAGGAGGGAAAGGGAGAGAGAGAGAGAGAGAGAGAGAGAGAGAGAGAGAGAGAGAGAGAGAGAGAGAGAGAGAGAGAGAGAGAGAGATGTATATATGTATGTATTTATCCGAGTCTCTTGATCCAATGAGCTCTAGACAGTCAACACTAATATAACTTGTGAAGTAAATACTTATAAGGATTGCAGATTCCTATGATCTCTCTCCTGTGTACTTACTTTCGTGGTGGATATCATTGTGAAAAATTTAATTAACCCTCAGACTTTGTCGAAGTTAAGTACTTTAAAACTTCAGACGTGCTGGCAAATAGCCAAATATCTTGGTGCAAGGTATCACAGAAATTACACTACAGAAACTGTCAGAGCATTAATTAAAGTAATATATTGTTACCTGCTCAACCAGAGATTTCTGGTTCATCAGATTCAGATTCGGAGAGCCTAGTATCACAATTAGAAAATATGTCCCTGATTGATGATTTAGAGAGAGCGACTAAGGCAGAAGTGTTTGAGACAGTTGTAGCCCAGTTTACGCTCATCCCTTCTAGCCTGACTGAGACAATATCACAGAGTGCAACAGGCAGTATGGCGTAACCTCATACTAGTACCCCGTATGCTACACCTGTACGTAGCTATCCTAGACTAGATCTAGGATATCTAGGAATGGCTGGACAAGGCGCCCGACCTAATGAACGTCCAGACTTATTCGTTAGTTTCCTTATTCCTCCGTTGTCCACTGGTCCTATTTCTCAGGATCAGTTTGAGAGGATGGAACGCCTAATTAAGTTGCAGATTGCAAAGAGACACAGGAAACTGAACGAAGAAGATTTCCATAAAGAGATTGTTCGTCTCGAAAGACAACAAATTTATGGTCTGATAAACCTTGCAGTACAACACAGGACACATTCAACGTGCAAAAAGCTGGCTTTATGGTTCCTAGGTTCTTTGAAAGTGACTTAGACACTTATTTTAATATTTTTGAGAATCATGCACATGCAATGAATTGGCCACGTAAGCACTAGGCAACATTGTTGCACACAGCTTTGATAGGCAGAGCTCAAAATTGTACTGCTGCTCTGCCCTTTGACAAGTACATTAACTACAATACTTATGGAAAATTAAAATTACCTGGATGAACCTCATAAGATACATACCAGTAAATAGTAACAAAGATAATTATTCTTTATCAAGGTTACAGAGACATGTAGGAATTTTAGGACATTCTAGGTCGCAAAAAATGTCCCCATTCGATACCTACTACACTATCTCCACAAGTCACTCTGGACCTATAATTTCAAATGAAATATACATCACCAGGAATTATGGTAAAACATTAATATAAATATGTGGACTGTATGTTAAATTTAGTTAATGAATATATACATTGAAAGAGAATTTTTAATAATAACACTCACCAATTTGTCTGGAGATTACTTGGTGTGTCATACACAAACCCCTGCCTAAAATATGAAGAAAGTACTGGCCAGAATTTCAACATATATATAGACATTACTTATCTGGGGGATGGTGTACTTATTATCTCTTTTCATATCTAATTTCGGAGTCCTGTCCAGTTATTGGTTTCGCACATTCTGCAGTCCTGCAGAATGTGAGAAACCAACAATTTCTGCTCCCGTTTGAGAGGTTTTAAACACAATTTAACCTCTAGAGCGACGAAAATTCTTCCGATTTTTCCTAACGTCTTTCTTGCCCAGTTCAAAACAATGGCCTCTCCTCCAAGCGATGCTAACACTCTCGCTGATTTCTTTTTTATTTACACATTAATTTTTATTAACTACAATATATTTCACCAATTTACGTACAAAATACACTGTATTTTCGGAAAATATACAATATTTTCCACACTGGGCCGGGCGGAGTTCGTTGCTAAACGACTCCAATTTCTCCTTCCTCTAGGAGATGATTCCAGCCAGTTCTGGCTTGAGTTGCTGTTTTCCTAGTAGGCCTTACTACTATTTCATCTTCTTGCATCACTTGGTCAACACTACTTCAATATCACTCATGTCACTTTCCCTTAGATTTTCATTTACATTTGAGTGAGTGAATACCATTTAATTCCAAGGGAATCAATTTATTAATTGTGCGCAAACTTTCCTGGCCACGACACAACACTTTGACATTCCAGACAACACCTTGTGCATCTGGGTACAATGTCAATACCTTGCCCAGAGGCCACAATGTTCGATGCTGTTCAGTATCAATTAACACAATGTTGCCTGGTTGAATGTTCTGTCGATTTACTGCCCCTGTCGCACCATAAAAGTGTCCACGTAGTGTAAGATATTCCTTAAGCCACACATTAGACCAATGATCAATTACTTTATTTAACATGTTAAATTTATCACACAACACTGCAGCATCGTTGTAATCTTCATCACTTTCTTCAGGATTATCTCTATAGACAGGGGCAGCTTCCAATTTCCTTCCACATATTAGGTGAGAAGGTGTTAATACATCTGCATCAGGTGTATCACTCATATATGAGAGAGGCCGATTATTTATCCGATTCTCTGCCTCCACCAACACTGCACGGAATTCCTCCAAATTAATTCTCTTCCTGTGTAGTACTTTACAGAGACTCCTCTTCACTGTGCCTATCAGTCTTTCGTACAGCCCCTCCTTCCAAGGGGCTCTAGGAGTAATAAACTTCCAGGTACACCCTCGCTGGGTTAACAGAGATTGAACATCGTTACTCTTATTTAATTCTATCAAGTGTTGAGCACCCGCTTCAAAATTGGTGGCATTATCCGAAATCATCAATCTCGGACAGGATCTCCTAGCTGCAAATTTTCGAAACAGCTGTATAAACTGTTCTGCAGACAAGTCCTGAGCCACTTCTAAATGAACTGCCCTAGTAGCAATACAAGTGAACAAGCATACATACACTTTCAGTGGAATACCATCTGAAGCACCTCTTAAAATAATTGGACCACTATAGTTTACACCTGTTACATCATATGGTTTCACTAATTGTACATGCTCCTTTGACAATGGTGGAGGACCTGGGTACATATAGGGTCTGGCATCCACACAGTAAAATATTACACAAGATTTAATAACACTTTTTACACTTTGCCATCCTTGTGGAATCCAGAAAGTTTACCTAATACAGTTTAAGGTATCTTGTACCCCACCATGCATTACATATTTTATGGGGATTTAAAACAATCAAAATTTTTAGATGATGAGTTTTGGGCAGTAAGATAGGGTGTTTAGCATATTCACCCAGTTCAGCATTTTGTAACCTTCCTCTGCACCTAATTACATTATTCTCTAAATACACCCCCCAATTTCTCTATTATTGAACCTTTCACAATTTTTCTTTCCATCATTAATTTAACTTCATTTCCGTAGATTTCTTCCTATACCCTCTGTATCCAATATTCAAGAGGATGTGAAAATTTATATGAGATATTCATTTTGTTTAGAAATTTAAACACCAACTTAGTTACATTGATTAGTTTGGGTAAAGAAGAATACCTATTTATATCAATGGCTAAAGGGACAAACTATTGGAGCGGTGGTCACAGTAGTGGTCACAAGAACAACATATGCTTTTTGTACAGGTCAATTAACTTTATTTACCAACCAGCTCGGTTCTTTAAACCATGACACAGCACAAATAACCCGCACATAGAAGAGAGGAGCTTACGACGACGTTTCGGTCCGACTCGGACCATTACAAAGTCACACTAACGAGAAGTAGAGTAGAACGGGTATATATAGGCAGGAAGTGGTGGTGGTGGTAGTAGTGATAGTAGTAGTAGTAGTAGTAGTAGTAGTAGTAGTAGTAGTAGTAGTAGTAGTAGTAGTAGTGGCGGAGGCGGAAGGAACTAGTGGTGGGGAAGAAAGGGGGAGCCACTCAAATACTAAGAAAGGGGAGCACTTCAAGGGAGCTAGGTGCCCACAGAGGGAGGGCAAGAACACAGAGGTCGGGGGGGGAGACAACCCAGAAGAGAAAAAGGAAAGAGGAAAGGGGAGGAGTGAGAAGAAGAAAGAGGAGGAATCAGGTTAAGTCACAGGTGTTCTGAAGCTTGGAGCATTTTACAATGTAGTGGGAGAGGAAGGCATCTACAGAGACGAAGCCAGGACTAAGATTCATACAAGGAAAGTTGTGTATTAGGGAGGATTCAACCAGACAGTTTTAGCAGAAGACCAGTCAATAGGATGGCTGTGATCTCTGATGTGACAGAAAAGAGCATTGTTAGTGTTGGCAAGCCTAACACTATTTTTGTGCTCCCTAAGTCTGTCAGAAAGAGATCGGCCAGTTTCTCGAAAGTATTGAAGAGGACAGGAGGAGCAAGAAATAGAGTAGACACCAGGAACATCTGTAGAGGGAGGAGAGGTATGAACGAGATTAGTGTGAAGAGTGTTAGTCTGGCGGAAAGTAAGTTTGATGTCTAAGGAGCGGAGAGAGTTGTTGAGATTAGAAAGACCGGAAATGTAGGCAAGGCAGAGGACAGAAGAGTTCCCAGGAGTAGAGAGTTTGGGAGAGAAGAAATTATGTTTAGCACGTGAGAGGGCAGAGTCTATGAAATGGGAAGGGTAGCCAAGACGGGAAAACGAATTATGAAGAGTGGAAATTTCTGCTGGAAGGAACTGAGGATCACAGATGCGGAGGGCACGGAGAAAGAGGGAGATAAGAGCACTTTATTGACAGGGGAAGCATGATAGGAAAAGTAGTGAATGTACATGCCACTGTGCATAGGTTTGCGGTAAACAGAAAAGGAAAAGCCTCTGTCTGAGCGGTGGACATGGACATCAAGGAAAGGAAGCAAGGAATTAGATTCCCATTCAGCTTTAATCTTAATGGAAGGGGCAAGATTATTAAGAGCTTCAAGAAAAGGTTGGAAGAGACTGAGTCATGAGGCCACAGAGCAAAGATGTCATCTCACATTCTGCAGCATTGTACCTACAATTTCTACTCCTATTTGAGAGGTTTTAAACACAATTTAACCTCTAGAGCAACGAAAATTCTTCCGATTTTTCCTAACGTCTCTCTTGCCCAGTTCAAAACAATGGCCTCTCCTCCAAGCGATGCTAACACTCTCGCTGGTTCCTTTTTTATTTACAAATTAATTTTTATTAACTACAATATATTTCATCAATTTACATACAAAATACACTGTATTTTCGGAAATTATACAATATTTTCCACAATACTGTCAAAAAATCTATTTTAGAGACATGCAACTTGTTACCTTGTACGTTGCAGGGAAAACAAGGTCAATCCTGTATCGAATTCACTCTTGAGAAAAAGAATGCATTTGAGAGGTGGTGCAGAGCCTCAAATTGCAATACTTTTGACAGCCTCGTTCAGCTGCTACTAGATAAAGATTTCTATAGCTATGTCTGCTGATATACAAGAATATCTGATTGACCATAATGCTTCAGATGTTCTAGAAAATGCCGCCTTAGATGATAACTATGAACTATCTCACAAACTTGCACGTACTAAAATACAAAGAAGCAAGGTAACGAAAAAATGTCCTAGAAGTTGGCAACCGGATCAGTTGATCAGTGCCGATCTGTTGTTATTACCTCTCGTATCTATACTAAGAAAACTCGCAATTCTATATCTGTCTCTGTGGCTAGACAGAAGTCAGATACTGAGAAGAAGAAAGTTAAATGTACCTACTGTCTGAGAAAAGGACATTCTAGGGAGTGTTGTTATAAATTGGAAAGAGATATGAGAAATGATCGTGCTGCTGGAGTCCCTACACAAATCGAATCTTTGGGACAACAAAGGCACGAAGATCCTAGTAATACTTCTAATCTGCTGTTTTGGAGAATATTACTCAGTATAGACGATTAGGGTCAGAAAGTATTTTTGACGGTAAGATTCATTCAGCAATGAGTCCTTATTTATCTAGAGAAAAAGTGGGACTTGACGAATCCCAGCTAACTGCGGTAATTACTTTCCGAGACACTGGCAGTTAACTCACCTTGTTAAGAGATGATATATTGCCCTTAACTAATGATATTGGATTCGTCTCTCAGCCATTGAGTAGAGAGGACGTGTTCTACACTGCTGCCCTCTATAGCTGTTCGGTGGCAGTTTCATTTTCTCAAC
This sequence comes from Cherax quadricarinatus, assembly GCF_038502225.1. Taxonomy (NCBI): domain Eukaryota; kingdom Metazoa; phylum Arthropoda; class Malacostraca; order Decapoda; family Parastacidae; genus Cherax; species Cherax quadricarinatus. The sequence continues at coordinate 110,985 of NW_027195853.1, read as the reverse complement.
ATGGCGCAGGCAGCCAGACGCCGCGTCAACACTGTGTGTTTGGAATTAACTCGTGGGGCAGTGCTTGGACCATCAATGGCGATATTATTGCCAGCGATAATCCGAGACACCTATGGTATCGCCAACGAGGATTTGTGCGGTGTAGCGATGAATGGTGTGACAAGAATCTTTGTAAAGTTTAGCTCAGCTCAAGTTTACGAGAATGTCGTCGACAAGTATCAAGAGGTCAATCTGGTGGTTAACCAGACTGTGTCTGTGAAGCTACACGATGTATCCCGCCATTATACATGGGTAAAAGTGAGAAATGTACCCTTTGAGGCTGATGCGACTGATATACGTGCTGCCCTGAGTAATTACGGCACCATACACATGGCTACAGCAGGGAGGTGGCCTGATGGCCCATATGAAGGACTACCTGAGGGAACTTTTTCGGTAAAAATGACATTACGACATCCAATCCCTTCATATGTGATCCTGCAAGACTTCAGGACTCAAGTTTTTGTGACTTATGCAGGGCAACGCCGCACTTGTAGGTTGTGTGGAGCATACGATCATTTGGCGGTGCAGTGTGAAAGGAGACGAGGTGCCAGGGTTGTACAACAGAGCAAGGATTTAGGGGAGGAAGGTATAAGGCAAGATGTGCCTGAAGCGCCTGTGCAACCCTCAAGATTGTCTTGGAGCGAAGAGGTTGAGAGGTCTCTGAACACGGTGTGTGCTACACTCCCGGAAGTGTCGCCTCCTTTGGAGGCAGCCCCAGAGGTGGAAACGGCTTCGCGAGAAGAGCAGGCCAATGATGTGGAGACATCCATTGTCTCTGTGTTAGACGAATTATTTACGGAGGACAGCATGAGTCCTGCGACGGCACCATCCCTAGACTTGGGACAGGCTGCGACGGCGGACGTGGATCACGACGTGCAGCTGGTAGTGGACGCCACTGACGCCTTGCTGAAACAAACGGTGGAGGTGGAAATTCACCAGGATTGCACTGTGGACGACGAAATGCAGGTAGAAAGTGTAACACGAAAGCGCTCTGTTACACTTTCAGATTCTGATGATGTGTTAACGCCAGCCCAAAGATCAGGGAAGAAATCATGGGCGGATGTGGCACAGAAAGGGTCCTGTGTACCCAAAGCACAGGGGATGATCAGGAGTGCTTCAAAAGGAGGGGAAGGGAAAATTGGAAACAAAAAATCTAGTGAAAAACATTCAGTGTCGAAAGGAAAACCATCATTGTCGATTTTAAGTGCCTCACAATAAACATTAATGGTTTGCGAACTGTACGAAAGTGTGCATGGTTACGTGATTTATTGGTGCGTAATAATGTGGACGTTGTGTTCATACAGGAACACAATCATAAATGTGGTAGTGAATTGCGGATAGAAGGATATAATGTGTACATGGAGAATGCAATTCGGTTGAAAGGTGGCGTTGCCATCATGATCAGGGAGACTAGCCCGTTTGTTGTGAGACGTAGTGAAGGGGGGGAGGGGAGGATAATAAGGGTGGAAGGGCTATGGGGACGGGTGAAGGTGGCTTTTGTGTGTGTGTATGGTCCAGCTGAGAATGATGGGCGTGTAAAAGCAACCTTTGTGAAAGAGGTGTTAATTTATTATTTGAGGTCACTCCCTGAAGTAGCTATTGTAGGCGGGGATTGGAATTGCGTGATCCGGCGTAAGGATGTAGAACCTCGGGGAAGTGGGTACTTTTCAGGGGTATTGGGAGATTTAATGTCAGGGGTGGGATTAAAGGACGTGGTGGGGGGGGGGAGAGGTTGAGCATACTTTTGTACGTCGTGGATATGCGGCGCGATTTGATAGAGTGTACGTGTCACGCACCATCGTAGTTAATAGTGTGCGTGTTTTAGATGTGGTGTTTTCTGATCATAGAGGAGTTCTTGTGGACGCAGGGTGGGAGGGTTTACCTAAGAGAGGTTGTAGTTATTGGAAATTGAATGTTAAATTGTTAAAAGGGGAGGAGAATAGGAAATCTTTTGAGTGTTTTTGGGAGGGTTTGTTAGCAGGGGCTCCTGGGGTTAGAGACTTGGTTAGGTGGTGGGATGTGGTGGCTAAGAAACGTATTCGGGATTACTATGTTCGGCTTGGGAGGGAAAGTAATCAACTTTTATATGGGCTACAGGGGTATTTAGAAGGACAGTTACGCAATTGTTATGTGGGTGATGGTGCGAGATACCCTGTGGAGGAAATAGAGGATTTAAAGCAACGTATTAAGGGTTTGCATAATGATCGATTTGATGGTGCACGTGTGGCTGGAGGGTTGGAGGAAGTTCTCTACGGGGATCGGCCTTCGGCGTGTGCGTTAAGGGGACAGCAGAAGAGGAGGGCAGCCACGGAGATGATGGGATTAACAGTTCAAGTGGGGATGGGAGGGTATAGGGAAGGGCAGGTATTGATGTCGACTGAAGGTATGAGTGGATATATTGATGCATGGTTTAGGTCATATGCACAACATGTGGGTATACGAGATGATGCTTTAAGGGAAATGGGTGGTTATGTGCAATGCGAGCTTGATGGTAGAGATAGGGAGACTTTGGAAGGACAGATTACGGAAGGGGAAATTTGGAGAGCTATAGTAGGGGCAAGTTTAGGTAAGGCACCGGGTGTAGACGGGTTGCCTAATGATTTTTATGTTAAGAACTGGGAAGTATTGAGGAGATTTTTAGTCAGATTGTTCAATGTAATGAAGGAAGATGGGGCAATGGGTGAGCAGCAAAGGACTGCTGTTGTTGTATTAGTGCCGAAGGGTGGACAGACCACGGTAGAAGATTACCGTGCAATATCGCTTATGTGCGGTGATTATAAGTTATTTGCAAGGGTATTAGGGAACAGAATCAAACAGGTTTTAGGTAAAGTAATTGATAGAGGACAATATGGCATACCGGGTAGATCAATGTATGAAGGGCATGGAGCTATTAGGAGTTTTATAGAGCATAGGGGGGAGGGGGGAGGGGGTGTTTTGGCTCTGGATTGGAGAGCTGCTTATGATAGCGTAGAAAGGGATGCATTATGGAGTTTTATGCGTTGGTTGGGTTTCGGGAGGGAAATTGTTTCTTGGGCAAAAACTTTGTATCTGGGTGCAGTTATAAGAATACAGGTTAATGGACGACTAGGTGATAGCATTCAGATGGGAAGGGGTTTGCGACAGGGATGTCCTCTGTCGCAAATTTTGTTTGCATGTCTTCAAGAACCCTTTTATAGGGCAGTTAGGTGGAGTATGGCGAGAGCGAGGGTTGGTGTTGCACGTGAAGGGGAAGCGGGTATAGTGGGTTACGTGGATGATACGACTGTCTTGGTGAGGGATGTGAGGGATTTACATAAGGTAGAAAGGGTGATAGACGTTTTTGGTGAGGCTACGGGGATGAAAATTAATGTAGTAAAGTCCAAGTATTTGGATCTAGGGGATAGTGTACATAATGGTGAGACTGTTGAGGGTGGGTGGCGTGTGGTAGATCAGCTGTTGATATGTGGGATAGTGTACATGCGGAATGATAGGGATGCACAAGAGGCAAATTCGAGGCGCACCGTGGATGGAGTTTTGAAATGATTGGGAGGCTTGAGGGCAGAGCAATTATCGTTGCATCAAAGGGTTATAATGTCCTGTTGTATAGCAAGTTATGGCACGTGGTGGCAATATATCCGTTACGACGGTGTGAGGTGCAACGGTTGCAACTGCGGGTATTCAGATTTATATGGGGATCGGGTTGTGACTGGCTAAGTAGAGGGGTGGTGTCGCTTCCCGTTAGCCAGGGGGGGCTGGGGCTTATACCTCTTGAGAAGCGTATGTTGAGTGTGTTTCTGAAAAGGGGGTTTGTGAGGGAGGGGGTGAGGGGGGGAGGCCTTGAAAGACTGCGCATGGATATGCAACGGTGGTGGAGGGGTAGGGATTTAATGTTTGGGGAGGCTATGTTGCGAGTTTTACTGAAGGTAAGGGATCCGAAACAGCTTAAATTGAAGGTTCTTGAGAGGGTGGGGGGTGGGTCTGTGGTGGCGGCAGTTGAGGGGGCATACCCTATGTATGCATGGGGTTCTGTATGGAAATGTCTTCAACAACTACGTGTAAAACCAAGTGTCAGTGAGGTTATGTTTAGGTTTTTACATGGGATCTTGCCGTCTGGGGTTGTGTTATTTAATAGGAGATTAAGGGAGGGTGGGGAGTGCAAAGCGTGTGGATGTCCGGAAACCATATTTCACGCTGTGTACTTTTGTACTTGTTTAGAAGATGTGAGGGTCTGGCTAAGTAGAGTAGTTAGGTTAGTGGGTGGGGAAGGATTACAGGTGTTGCAGGTGTTAAGTTTAGATATAGGTGGGGGGAGTCAGCAGGTGGTGAATGCGGTTGCGTATGTGGTTACTGATTTTATTTATATATCTTGGGCAATGAGGGAGGTGGGAGTCGAGGAAAGGATAAGAGTGTTAGGGGCCACGATGTATAGAACAAAGTGCCGCAATAGGGATCTTTATGGGGGAAGATGGGAGACAGCATTTACTGAAGGTTATCGTAGATTCAGGTTGAAGGATTTAAGAGATTTAAGTGTAAAGTAAGGGGTTGCGGCGGGCTAGTTTTCTTGAGTATGGAAATGTGTATAGATGTTAGCGTGTGTGGTATGTTTGGTAATATAATAAATAAGCTTCTTTTGTGATGTGAGTTTGGTCTGGGTTGTTGTGTAAGATATGTTATTCACATTGTTTTTCAGAAGGTATCGAATTTAATATGTAAGTAGTGGTGTTTACACTACATGATTGTGTGTATAATGTGTGAGAGGGTACATCTCACAGTATTTGTGTGTTTGATGGTTTGAGGTGACACAAGGCATGATCTAAGTATGTCTGGATTCTCCTTTTGTCCTCAAAGGTGTTATACAAAGATAGTACTGTGGTGTATGTGATGTGTAGGTTTATATGTATTCAACACATGCTTGTTGTATGTTCCCTTTCGTTACTTTGTTTCAATTGTCATTTCAATGCACTTTGTATAGCATTATACAACGGTATCGTTCTTTACCATATGAAGTTATTTTTTTTAGACGCATTCCTTTTGTGTCTGAGATTGTTGTATACGGGTTTAAGTGTAACTGTAATGAGTCGGTTTTGAGATCTATGCTCTTTTCTTTGTATGTTTATTTGTATTTTGGTAATGTAAAGCTGTAATGTTAGGGATAAGTATGTAGATGTTCTAGTAGGATTATGATGTTAGGTTTTGGTTTATTGATTAATGAGAAGGCTGGAAGTAACTGTTACATTTTCTTGTATATATTATTTTCAATTGTATGAGTCTTTGTCATATGTCATGTTAAATGTAAAATTTATATGGAAGTTAGGTTTTGAGTCATTGAATGTTTTTGTCAGTTCATGACCCTGTTACGGTGTTTATTTGTAGCTATGTTATTGCCGTAAGTTATTATTGTATGTTATACAGATATATCTTGCAAGTATAGGTGCAATCCATTTGTGTTAGTTTATTATGTGTTTGGTTTTCTTATGTCAATGGCCGAACCTTCAGGATTGAGATCCATACTGTTTCCTTTTATTTTTATATTTATGTATACTGTATTGGTTATAAATAAAATATATATAAAAAAAAAAAAAAACTAATGATATTTATACCAACATAGATGTATTGTTAGAAGCCTATGGAGGGGCTGTTATAAAAGTACCTCTTTATAATGTATATCTTGCAGCAAGTATTATAGTGGGTATATCTAGTGGTGGAATTCTTATCAGGTCAGTGGATTTGTTGATAGGGAATGACGTCCTTCTAGCTGGTGAGATAGTTCATAGTTATCATCTAAGGCGGCATTTTCTAGAACATCTGAAGCATTATGGTCAATCAGATATTCTTGTATATCAGCAGACATAGCTATAGAAATCTTTATCTAGTAGCAGCTGAACGAGGCTGTCAAAAGTATTGCAATTTGAGGCTCTGCACCACCTCTCAAATGCATTCTTTTTCTCAAGAGTGAATTCGATACAGGATTGACCTTGTTTTCCCTGCAACGTACAAGGTAACAAGTTGCATGTCTCTAAAATAGATTTTTTGACAGTAAGGACCCACTGGTTATTGATAATACCATTGATGATAATTACGCCATTGACGCTTCTTAAGAGAATTTATTATAATCACGGGGAGCGCTCAACCCATAGGATTATACAGCGCATGTGGGTGGGTGGGGGATGGATGGAAGGCATTCAGGCTCAATTCATGGAACTGGAACACAGATCCAATTTCCTAGATCAAGAGCCCCTCACCAGCATCAAGGAACCTCCCTTGAGAGGTTGTAAAGAGAAGCCTATTTTATTTCCACTAAGTGCAATTACTGAAGCCATGTCAAAGATACAACAACCATCCTTGTCTCATGTTGTGTTAGTTGTTAATAATAATAATTTTACTTTGAATATGTTCAGTGATGCACTGCGACCACCATCATTAACACTCACCCCCCCCCCGTTCATCAGCCTAGTCAACCAGGATCATTAACACTCACCCCCCCCCGTTCATCAGCCTAGTCAACCAGGATCATTAACACTCACCCCCCCCCCCCCGTTCATCAGCCTAGTCAAGGCACAACTGACGTTAAAATTTTAGCTCATGACGATATAATCAAGGATCAGTTTGTTGATCAGTCTCTAGAAAGACAGATATATAGCAGTTACTGAGAGTGAAGCAAAGAATCTTGATATTATAGTAACGGTGTACTTATGGAGAAAAATACTTGTAAGTTATCAGCTGATAGTGTTTCCAGCACAGTCAAGCATCTTGTAGTTTTACCAGTTACTTACCGTGAGCAAGCTATTGATTTTGCTCACAGTAGTCCCATAAGAGGACATTTGAGTGTCAGGAAGACACTAAGTAAACTGGCAAAACATTTCACTTGGCCAAAAACGAAGGAAACTGTGGCTGATCATGAGCGACGTTGTCGAGTCTGTCAAGTGACGGGCCAGCCAACACACACACCTGTCACCACTGATGGTGAACCATTCTCACGTCTCTTCAAAGACTTTATTGGTCCAATGCCTAGAACCAAACTAGGGAACCAATACTTGTTTACTATTATAGACACAGCGACACGCTATCCCGAAGCTCTTCCTATGAGAAAAATTAATGCCCTTGCTATTGTGAGAACACTGATGAAGTTTTTCTCCCAGGTTGGATTGCCAAGAGAGATTCAGTTGGATCAGGGATCCAACTTCACTTCTACGATCTTTAGAGAAGCATTATCCCACCTAGGAATAAAGTCAGTTCTTTTAACCATTTATCACCCACAGTCACAAGGTGCTCTAGAGAGATTTCATCAGACTTTGAGCATTTTTCTAGAGACTGGGATAAAGGTATAACTTTTCTTCTGTTCGCTATGAGAGAAAGTGAGCAAGAAAGTCTTGGGTTTACCCCGTTTGAGTTAATATTCGGATACCAAGTTCGTGGTCCTTTCGCTGTGTTGAAAGACGTGTGAAGAGGAAAATGAAATCCACCATTGAGCACATCACATTCATTAATGTGGAAGCATTTGACAGCTGTTAGAATGAAGCAAGAATATGACAAGCATGCTGTCTCTCGGTCCTTTAAAGTAGATGAGGTGATGGCTCAGAAATTAGTACCAGGTCATGCTCTACAAGCCAGGTATGATGGTCCCCTGGAAGTAGTGAAAAAGCTTAGTGACGCAAATTATTTAATACGCACACCTGGGAAGAGGAAATCAAATCATGTGTACCATGTTAACCAGCTCAAGGCATACTACGCTAGTAGTCACCTACTTACTGCATCTATTCCTTCTTTGACAAAGGAAGATAAGGTCAGTCTGCCTGACATCTCTAAAGGTAAAGAGGTGCGTTTAGAAAATTCAGTGACACAACAATCACTAGATAATTTTCTTAGCAACCTTGATGTTGATAAAGCTAGTGATATTAAAAACATGATTTTACAGTACCCTGAATTGTTCAGTGACGTTTCTAAACGTTGTACTCTGGGCGTTCAATACGTTGATGTACAGGGAGCATCGCCAATTAAGCAATCATCTTACAGGATGAGTCCAACGAAACATAAAGCATTGAGAGGAGAAGTTGACTTTTTGTTATCTCATGAACTTACTGAGTGGAGTAAAAGTCCATGGGCATCTCCGTGCAGTTTAGTGCCCAAACCTGACAGTAGTTTCAGGATGTGCACTGATTACAGTAAAGTAAACTCCGTTACCTTGCCTGATGGATATCCCCTACCTCGCATTGATGACCTTATTGACCGTGTGTCAGGAGCCCAGTATGTCAGCCGTTTAGATCTCTTACGAGGATTAATGAACGAGTTGACGCACAACATAGATGGAGTGGAAGCATACCTTGACGACTTGGTGGTGTATAGTGACGACTGGGAACAACACTTGAGCATTGTTGGAGACTGGCACACTACAACTTTATTGTTAATTTGGCTAAGTGTAGTTTTGGTCAACCAAGATTACTTTTCTAGGATTTTATATAGGACAAGGTGAGGTTGCTCTTATTGATGATAAGGTTTGTGCTATTTCTGCATTTCCAGTGCCACATGATAAGAAGGGAGTGCAGAGATTTCTGGGCATGGCAGGACATCATAGATTTTGTTCTAACTTTTCTCAAGTCGGTACTTCCCATACTGAGCTCACTAGCAGCAAAGTTCCACTGAACAGTAGCCACGGTGGTGTCATTCCCACTCCAGCCTCCCTGACAGTGGCCACGGTGGTGTCATTCCCACTCCAGCCTCCCTGAACAGTAGCCACGGTGGTGTCATTCCCACTCCAGTCTCCCTGACAGTGGCCACGGTGGTGTCATTCCCACTCCAGCCTCCCTTAACAGTAGCCACGGTGGTGTGGTGTCATTCCCACTCCAGCCACCCTGACAGTGGCCACGGTGGTGTCATTCCCACTCCAGCCCCCCTTAACAGTAGCCACCGTGGTGTCATTCCCACTGCAGCCTCCCTGACAGTGGCCACGGTGGTGTCATTCCCACTCCAGCCTCCCTTAACAGTAGCCACGGTGGTGTCATTCCCACTCCAGCCACCCTGACAGTGGCCACGGTGGTGTCATTCCCACTCCAGCCTCCCTTAACAGTAGCCACCGTGGTGTCATTCCCACTGCAGCCTCCCTGACAGTGGCCACGGTGGTGTCATTCCCACTCCAGCCTCCCTTAACAGTAGCCACCGTGGTGTCATTCCCACTGCAGCCTCCCTGACAGTGGCCACGGTGGTGTCATTCCCACTCCAGCCTCCCTTAACAGTAGCCACGGTGGTGTCATTCCCACTCCAGCCTCCCTGACAGTGGCCACGGTGGTGTCATTCCCACTCCAGCCTCCCTTAACAGTAGCCACGGTGGTGTCATTCCCACTCCAGCCTCCCTGACAGTGGCCACGGTGGTGTCATTCCCACTCCAGCCTCCCTGACAGTGGCCACGGTGGTGTCATTCCCACTCCAGCCTCCCTTAACAGTAGCCACGGTGGTGTCATTCCCACTCCAGCCTCCCTGACAGTGGCCACGGTGGTGTCATTCCCACTCCAGCCTCCCTTAACAGTAGCCACGGTGGTGTCATTCCCACTCCAGCCTCCCTGACAGTGGCCACGGTGGTGTCATTCCCACTCCAGCCTCCCTGACAGTGGCCACGGTGGTGTCATTCCCACTCCAGCCTCCCTTAACAGTAGCCACGGTGGTGTCATTCCCACTCCAGCCTCCCTGACAGTGGCCACGGTGGTGTCATTCCCACTCCAGCCTCCCTGACAGTGGCCACGGTAGTGTCATTCCCACTCCAGCCTCCCTGACAGTGGCCACGGTAGTGTCATTCCCACTCCAGCCTCCCTGACAGTGGGCACGGTGTTGTTATTCCCACTCCAGCCTCCCTGACAGTGGGCACGGTGTTGTTATTCCCACTCCAGCCTCCCTGACAGTGGCCACGGTGTTGTTATTCCCACTCCTGCCTCCCTGACAGTGGGCACGGTGTTGTTATTCCCACTCCTGCCTCCCTGACAGTGGCCACGGTGTTGTTATTCCCACTCCAGCCTCCCTGACAGTGGGCACGGTGTTGTTATTCCCACTCCAGCCTCCCTGACAGTGGCCACGGTGTTGTTATTCCCACTCCTGCCTCCCTGACAGTGGGCACGGTGTTGTTATTCCCACTCCTGCCTCCCTGACAGTGGCCACGGTGTTGTTATTCCCACTCCAGCCTCCCTGACAGTGGGCACGGTGTTGTTATTCCCACTCCAGCCTCCCTGACAGTGGCCACGGTGTTGTTATTCCCACTCCAGCCTCCCTGACAGTGGCCACGGTGTTGTTATTCCCACTCCTGCCTCCCTGACAGTGGCCACGGTGTTGTTATTCCCACTCCAGCCTCCCTGACAGTGGGCACGGTGTTGTTATTCCCACTCCAGCCTCCCTGACATTGGCCACGGTGTTGTTATTCCCACTCCAGCCTCCCTGACAGTTGCCACGGTGTTGTTATTACCACTCCAGCTTCCCTGACAGTGGCCACGGTGTTGTTATTCCCACTCCAGCCTCCCTGACAGTGGCCACGGTGTTGTTATTCCCACTCCAGCCTCCCTGACAGTGGCCACGGTGTTGTTATTCCCACTCCAGCCTCCCTGACAGTGACCACGGTGTTGTTATTCCCACTCCAGCCTCCCTGACAGTGGCCACGGTGTTGTTATTCCCACTCCAGCCTCCCTGACAGTGGCCACGGTGTTGTTATTCCCACTCCAGCCTCCCTGACAGTGGCCACGGTGTTGTTATTCCCACTCCTGCCTCCCTGACAGTGGCCACGGTGTTGTTATTCCCACTCCAGCCTCCCTGACAGTGGGCACGGTGTTGTTATTCCCACTCCAGCCTCCCTGACAGTGGCCACGGTGTTGTTATTCCCACTCCAGCCTCCCTGACAGTGGGCACGGTGTTGTTATTCCCACTCCAGCCTCCCTGACATTGGCCACGGTGTTGTTATTCCCACTCCAGCCTCCCTGACAGTGGCCACGGTGTTGTTATTCCCACTCCAGCTTCCCTGACGGTGGCCACGGTGTTGTTATTCCCACTCCAGCCTCCCTGACAGTGGCCACGGTGTTGTTATTCCCACTCCAGCCTCCCTGACAGTGGCCACGGTGTTGTTATTCCCACTCCAGCCTCCCTGACAGTGGCCACGGTGTTGTTATTCCCACTCCAGCCTCCCTGACAGTGACCACGGTGTTGTTATTCCCACCCCACTCCAGCCTCCCTGACAGTGTGGCCACGGTGTTATTCCCACTCCATCCTCCCTGACAGTGGCCACGGTGTTGTTATTCCCACTCCAGCCTCCCTGACAGTGGCCACGGTGTTGTTATTCCCACTCCACAGTGGCCACGGTGTTGTTATTCCCACTCAGTGGCCACGGTGTTGTTATTCCCACTCCAGCCTCCCTGACAGTGGCCACGGTGTTGTTATTCCCACTCCATCCTCCCTGACAGTGGCCACGGTGTTGTTATTCCCACTCCATCCTCCCTGACAGTGGCCACGGTGGTGTCATTCATACTCCAACTTCTCTGACAGGAGTCATGGTAGTGTTGTTATTTGTGTTCATTCACCAGAGTTAACATTAATAAAAATACGAACAGCGGAATTGTTCAAATTGTTCATTAGTGTAACTAGGAACAATAATGCACTCATTAGAGTTAACTATTTAACAACTAGATATATTTCAGTCGCCCCAAGATCCCAGGAAGGTATCCCCGTATTGCATAAACTCAGCCGCCTCTACGTTACTGTTCTTCTGTGCTACTGGTACTGTACTTCTGTCACTGTACTGCTCTGTGTTACTGTACTATTTTTCCGTGTTACTGCACTGTTCTTCTGTGTTACTGAAATGGTCCTCTTCAGAGTAGCAGGTAGGCCTGTGGCATCCCTATGAATCAAAGGAAACCTGTATCTTCACCAAGACTGATGCTCTCAGGCTTACAGCCTCCCCAGTGCTTGTCTTACAGCCGTCACACACTCCCAGGGTCCTCTCACACACCACACAAAAGCAAGAAACAAACAGAAGGGAAAATCAATTAAGAATAGCAGTAGTACTGTTCTTCAGTGTTATTATACTGCACTGTTTTTCTGTGTAACTACTGTTCTTCAGGGTTATTGTACTATTCTGTTCTGTGTTATTGTACTGTTATTCTGTGTTACTGTTCTGGTCTTCTGCGTTACTGTACTGTACTGTTCTTGTGTGTTACTGTACTGTTCTTCTGTGATGCTGTACTGTACTAGGCTTCTGTGCTATTGTACTGTACTAGTTTTGTGTGTTATTGTACTCTTCTAGCCTTGTGTTAATGTACTGTACTGGTCTTGTGTGTTATTGTACTGAACTGGTCTTCTGTGTTATTGTTTTGTACTGGTCTTCTGTGTTCTTATTCTGCATTGATCTGCTGTTGTACTGCGCTGGTCGTCTGTATTACTGTACTGTACTGGTGTTCTGTTACTGTACTCTACTGGTCTGTGTTATTGTACTGCACTGATCGTCTGTGTTATTGTACTCTTCTGGTCTTCTGTGTTATAGTACTGTACTGATCTGTTATTGTACTGCACGGATCGTCTGTGTTATTGTACTGTACTGCTCTCCTGTCTTGTTGTACTGTACTCGTCTTCTGTGTTATTGTACTGTACAGGTCTTCTGTGTTTTTGTAGTCTACTCATCTGTTATTGTACTGCACTGGTCGCCTGTGTTACTGTGCTGTACTGGTTTTCTCAGTTACTGTACTGTACTGGTCTTCTGTGTTACTGTACAGTACTGGTCTGTGTTATTGTACTACACTGATCTTCTGTGTTATTATACAGTACTGATCTGTTATTGTACTGGTCTTCTGTATTAATGTATTGTACTGGTCTTCTGTACTATTTTATTGAACTGGTCTTCTGTGTACTGTACTGGTCATCTGTGTTATTGTACTGTACTACTCTTCTGTTTTATTGTACTGTACTGATCTGGTATTGTACTGTACTGGTCGTCTGTGGTATTGTACTGTACTGGTCGTCTGTGGTATTGTACTGTACTGGTCGTCTGTGGTATTGTACTGTACTGGTCGTCTGTGGTATTGTACTGTACTGGTCGTCTGTGGTATTGTACTGTACTGGTCGTCTGTGTTATTGTACTGTACTGGTCGTCTGTGTTATTGTACTGTACTGGTCGTCTGTGTTATTGTACTGTACTGGTCGTCTGTGTTACTGCACCGTTCTCGTCTTCTGTGTTATTGTACTGTACTGGTTGTCTGTGTTATTGTTCTGTACTATTCTGCTGTGCTATGTTTCACTAGCAGGTGCTGGTATCAAAGTTTCACTTGCGTTTCACTAGCACAGCCTCGTACCAACGTTACATTGGTGTTTCACTAGCACAGTCTGGTACCAAACTTACACTTGTGTTTCACTAGCTCAGGTTGGTACCAAAGTTACATTTGTGTTTCACTAGCTCAGGTTGGTACCAAAGTTACACTTGTGTTTCACTAGCACAGCCTGGTACCAAAGTTACACTTGTGTTTCGCTAGCACTAGGACTGAAGTCACTCTGGTTCAGTAGCTATGGCAGTTTTATAGGTTTCCTTCCAGCAGGACTGAAGTCACTATGGTTCAGTAGTTACGGTAACTTCAGAGGTATTCTTCCAACAGTGAAAGTCATTATACGTTATATGTTCAACAAATACTTTAGCATTAAGCACTGCTTCCCAGCTGTGTTAGTCACCTTGGTTACAATATCTTCAACAGATTTAGATGCATAATTATGTAATCTTTCAATAAATACATGTTACAGTATTTAAAAGATCTTTATAATGAGATAAGTCTTTAATGACAGAAAAATCATTGAACATCACAAACATAAAACAAAAACTCTCAAAAAAGAAAAAAGAACTACCAATTTTGGAGATGTGATTTAGTGACAAAAGCAATTTTAGGAGAGTATCTTACTGCCTGGCCTACACGTCTCCTGGCCTACACGTCTCCTGGCCTACACGTCTCCTGGCCGACACGTCTCCTGGCTGACACGTCTCCTGGCTGACACGTCTCCTGGCCTACACCACAAGACCTGGCGTCAGTTTCCAGGTAGGATGCTGGAACACAAGACCTGGCGTCAGTTTCCACGTAGGATGCTGGAACACAAGACCTGGCGTCAGTTTCCAGGTAGGATGCTGGAACACAAGACCTGGCGTCAGTTTCCAGGTAGGATGCTGGAACACAAGACCTGGCGTCAGTTTCCAGGTAGGATGCTGGAACACAAGACCTGGCGTCAGTTTCCACGTAGGATGCTGGAACACAAGACCTGGCGTCAGTTTCCAGGTAGGATGCTGGAACACAAGACCTGGCGTCAGTTTCCAGGTAGGATGCTGGAACACAAGACCTGGCGTCAGTTTCCACGTAGGATGCTGGAACACAAGACCTGGCGTCAGTTTCCAGGTAGGATGCTGGAACACAAGACCTGGCGTCAGTTTCCACGTAGGATGCTGGAACACAAGACCTGGCGTCAGTTTCCAGGTAGGATGCTGGAACACAAGACCTGGCGTCAGTTTCCACGTAGGATGCTGGAACACAAGACCTGGCGTCAGTTTCCAGGTAGGATGCTGGAACACAAGACCTGGCGTCAGTTTCCAGGTAGGATGCTGGAACACAAGACCTGGCGTCAGTTTCCAGGTAGGATGCTGGAACACAAGACCTGGCGTCAGTTTCCACGTAGGATGCTGGAACACAAGACCTGGCGTCAGTTTCCAGGTAGGATGCTGGAACACAAGACCTGGCGTCAGTTTCCAGGTAGGATGCTGGAACACAAGACCTGGCGTCAGTTTCCAGGTAGGATGCTGGAACACAAGACCTGGCGTCAGTTTCCAGGTAGGATGCTGGAACACAAGACCTGGCGTCAGTTTCCAGGTAGGATGCTGGAACACAAGACCTGGCGTCAGTTTCCACGTAGGATGCTGGAACACAAGACCTGGCGTCAGTTTCCACGTAGGATGCTGGAACACAAGACCTGGCGTCAGTTTCCACGTAGGATGCTGGAACACAAGACCTGGCGTCAGTTTCCACGTAGGATGCTGGAACACAAGACCTGGCGTCAGTTTCCACGTAGGATGCTGGAACACAAGACCTGGCGTCAGTTTCCACGTAGGATGCTGGAACACAAGACCTGGCGTCAGTTTCCACGTAGGATGCTGGAACACAAGACCTGGCGTCAGTTTCCACGTAGGATGCTGGAACACAAGACCTGGCGTCAGTTTCCACGTAGGATGCTGGAACACAAGACCTGGCGTCAGTTTCCACGTAGGATGCTGGAACACAAGACCTGGCGTCAGTTTCCACGTAGGATGCTGGAACACAAGACCTGGCGTCAGTTTCCACGTAGGATGCTGGAACACAAGACCTGGCGTCAGTTTCCACGTAGGATGCTGGAACACAAGACCTGGCGTCAGTTTCCACGTAGGATGCTGGAACACAAGACCTGGCGTCAGTTTCCACGTAGGATGCTGGAACACAAGACCTGGCGTCAGTTTCCACGTAGGATGCTGGAACACAAGACCTGGCGTCAGTTTCCACGTAGGATGCTGGAACACAAGACCTGGCGTCAGTTTCCAGGTAGGATGCTGGAACACAAGACCTGGCGTCAGTTTCCAGGTAGGATGCTGGAACACAAGACCTGGCGTCAGTTTCCACGTAGGATGCTGGAACACAAGACCTGGCGTCAGTTTCCACGTAGGATGCTGGAACACAAGACCTGGCGTCAGTTTCCACGTAGGATGCTGGAACACAAGACCTGGCGTCAGTTTCCACGTAGGATGCTGGAACACAAGACCTGGCGTCAGTTTCCAGGTAGGATGCTGGAACACAAGACCTGGCGTCAGTTTCCAGGTAGGATGCTGGAACACAAGACAGCTATGAAATACGGACAGGTGAGTTCTGCTTTGCTCCAGAATCTTAAAAATAAAGAAAAGAAAATTATATAACTTTATTTCTAAAGTAACTTACTCTATTCCTACTTTTTATTTTGTATCTTTCCTTAATACTTACAATAACATAATGTTTAGCATATGTTAAGATCAGGCTCTTTATAATTGATCTTCTATGATTTTGTACAGTGTCTGATGATAGAGTGAATTCCCAAAACTAGTCGCAAATAATTGATGTTTCAATAAATAAATAAAATAAATATATAAATAAATGTATGTATATAATTTTTTTTTATTTATCATTTTTTGAAAAATTTGTGTAGTATACTGTACAGTCCGTCACACTCTCAGCTTTAAAAATGTTTCACTTATTTTTTCAAAATCATCCTTTGACCTTCCTCTCCCTATTATTTGTTCCTTAACGTGTCTCCATATCAAATAACATCAGTCATTCCAGGAAATTACATCATTCTGCGTTGATTAATTTTGGTTTCCTTTGTGGAACAATATCACGACCTTCCAACTCTAGTTTGTCCAGCACAGCGAATTTTCTATTGGTCACCATTTTATTAGCAGTTGGTGTCAAGCTGCTGGGCTTGGTGCTATTCCTTACTTCTTGGAATGTATTAACCAATTTTTTTGAGGTTTGTGAGGTTTCTATACATCGAGTACTGTTTTTCTGTGGACGAAAGAGAACACAGTCATGGAATGACAAAGGTCACCCTCTACTGTGTTCACTAATATATATCGTAAATCATTAATTTACTAGAGGTAGCATCTGCACCGATTATATCGGTGATGTGACAAAGAGACAAAAGTCTTTCCCACCAGGAAGGAACTGAAATAAAAGGTCACTGAAAGGATAATCTGGGTGGAGACACCACCATCACGCAGACGTATAATACCAGGTGACTTAATTCATCTTATACGTAACAAACGAACCGCTACCTCGAGTCCTTTACCAACAAAGTTCTGCCAGCACTATTTCCAACAGAAACCTACCAGAGGTCTTCTACCTATAGTCTTCTGGTAACAATCCTTCCTGTAGTATTCTGCCAATAGCATTCAGTCTTAAACACTTGAATCCTTCAAACAGAATCAAAGAAAAGAATCTTACCAATAATTCTTCTATCAGGTATTTACCAGACAGGTTACATACAGTGTTATTAACTCTGGTGTATCGGACAGACTTTATACACATCACAACACAACGATGGTGGTGAAAAAACACATAACAGCAGAGAGGAACTTTCACTTGTGAAACAAACTTGTTCATTCAATAGTTCCTTTCTACAATTGTGTCTTTTTCATTACTTACTGCAACATAGTGCACCACAACTTTCAGTGTGCAATAGATGTTAACATCACAGTACATAACAACAGTATGGGAGACATTAACACACAGTCGTACTGGCCAAGTTGTGGCAGCCACCACCAAAATTCTT
The DNA here is from genome assembly GCF_038502225.1 of Cherax quadricarinatus. Classification (NCBI taxonomy): domain Eukaryota; kingdom Metazoa; phylum Arthropoda; class Malacostraca; order Decapoda; family Parastacidae; genus Cherax; species Cherax quadricarinatus. Next base: position 93,651 of record NW_027195853.1, on the reverse strand, counting down.
ATTGTCAGTAAATTGAATCATCCAAGTTGACAATTTTTGCTTTCGTCCCCGAAAGTTTTAATTTTGCATTTGTGGTGGTGAATGTTTTTTATGTTATTAATGGATGAATGAATGAATGTCTTCTTTGTCTTAACCACAAGTCTCTCAAGTTAATCACTTCTTCACGTATTTACATGTTTTTCCCAAAATGTTGTAACCCCCATTCCAATTTCTTAAGAAAATTAAAATCCCATAATAAGGAATTTTCTTATTTCTCTTAAAACAATGGTTTGGGAGAGTGCAGATATGTCTATGAGAACGTGTACACATGTATGTATATATGTGTGTTTGTAGTGATATGTGTGTGTAGATGAAAGTGAAATGTAAACAGAAAAAACTTGTATGATCTATATAATAATTCACAATAAAGAAGAGCACAGTTCTGTGGTGCAGCTCTCAGCCTGGCTGACTCTGCTGTCAGCCTGGCTGACTCTGCTGTCAGCCTGGCTGACTCTGCTGTCAGCAGACTTAGCCAGTCAGTATAAAAGAAATGAGGCAATAAGAAGGATAAGACGAAAAGGGTAAAAAACATTAAAGAATGTCATAATCATAATGGAGTAAGACTGTTGACCAGACCAGGTAAAGTGTGTGTCAGAATTATCATTACTGAAGTGATGGTAAAAATAATATGGATAACATAGAAGAGTGACAGTTCAGAAAGTGAAGGTAATCTGTGGATCAAGTGTAAACACTGAAATACTGAAGTTAACAACACATATATAAAGGAAAGTTGCACTTGGGTGCATTTATAGGTTTGGAAAAGATATATGAGAGATGTTAGTAGAGTTACAAATGAATTTAATCTTAGGTAATGTTTTGATAGCGGTAGTATTGAATTAAGTTATAATATGCAAGAAAGACGATAATGATTTACCCAAAAACTGGGTCTTAGATAATGTTGTGTGATGTCATCTGTGGTCTTAAAGACGTGTGATGTCACTGTATTCTGGTCAAAAGACATTATATACAAAGGAAGCCATCATGTAGACCAAGTGCCACTGTTAACACAGCTTAATTAACATACTATGTTAAAACTCTGTGTACACACACACACACACACACACACACAGCAGCTCCGTTGAGAACTTTGAGTTTTCCCTGAGGTTCGTTTATTGTCTTCTCTGAGGATGAGAGTCCCCAGTAAAGTTCTAGAGGTGGTACCTCCCTATATTTTTTATTGTATAATATATATATATATATATATATATATATATATATATATATATATATATATATATATATATATATATATATATATATATATATATATATATATATATATATATATATATATATATATATATATATATATATATATATATATATATATATATATATATATATATATATATATATATATATACTGTTCATATACGTATATGCATGCATACATACATAATATGCTTTCATATATGTATACATGCATGCATTTGCATTTGCCATTGATTCCATCTGCGACCTTCAAATTCATTTACGAAACACGAGAAACAGAGAATAATATAATTTGTTTACAGTTTTCATGAAGGAGATTTAGAGATTCGCATTTGACACTCATCAATACACAATAACATGTACACTCTTACACAATATGTCACACTCATAAACAATATGTGACACTCATAAACAATATATGACAAACAATATGACACACATACACATTCCGCTAACAATATCATGACAAACATATACGCATGACACATCATACACATTCCGCAATAACAATACACTCATACACAGTAACTTACACAACACTCATACACAATATACACAGTGACACTCATACACAGACATTGACACTCAACACAGTAACATGTACACTTGACACTCATACATACACAATAACATGTACACTTGACACTCATACATACACAATAACATGTACACTTGACACTCATACATACACAATAACATGTACACTTGACACTCATACATACACAATAACATGTACACTTGACACTCATACACAGTAACATGTACACATGACACTCATACACAGTAACATGTACACATGACACTCATACACAGTAACACGTACACATGACACCCATACACAATAACACGTACACATGACACTCATACACAGTAACATGTACACATGACACTCATACACAGTAACATGTACACATGACACTCATACACAGTAACATGTACACATGACACTCATACACAATAACACGTACACATGACACTCATACACAGTAACATGTACACATGACACTCATACACAGTAACATGTACACATGACACTCATACACAGTAACATGTACACATGACACTCATACACAGTAACATGTACACATGACACTCATACACAGTAACATGTACACATGACACTCATACACAGTAACATGTACACATGACACTCATACACAGTAACATGTACACATGACACTCATACACAGTAACATGTACACATGACACTCATACACAGTAACATGTACACATGACACTCATACACAGTAACATGTATACACAGTAACATGTACACATGACACCCATACACAGTAACATGTACACATGACACTCATACACAGTAACATGTACACATGACACTCATACACAATAACATGTACACATGACACCCATACACAGTAACATGTACACATGACACTCATACACAGTAACATGTACACATGACACTCATACACAGTAACATGTACACATGACACTCATACACAGTAACATGTACACATGACACTCATACACAGTAACATGTACACATGACACTCATACACAGTAACATGTACACATGACACTCATACACAGTAACATGTACACATGACACTCATACACAGTAACACGTACACATGACGCTCATACACAGTAACATGTACACATGACACTCATACACAGTAACATGTACACATGACACTCATACACAGTAACATGTACACATGACACTCATACACAGTAACATGTACACATGACACTCATACACAATAACACGTACACATGACACTCATACACAATAACACGTAAGCATTACATTCATTCATACATAAAAATATGTACACATGACACAGTAATACACTAGTGTCACAAACGTGTCCCGTCTTTATATATTTACATGTTTCACAAAGAATGTCGTCAAAATACCGTAATCCAGCGTATAAATGTATGTGAAAATACTTATATATGTGTATGTTTGTCCAATAAATGAATAAAAATGAAAACTGTAATATTTAATACAGTTTTGATGGAGGTGGAAAAGTTCTTCAACACTTGGACATTCATCTACATAAAATAAAACACTCACAAATACTTTTAAACTACTAAATAAGCAAGAAAATATAGTACTAAGTATAAATTCATTGTGTAATATAAAAGGATTTCCAAAATTGTTCTTAATTAGCCTCTCCTGGGTGGCCGAGCAGTGTGCGAGCTTCGTCTCGCAAAGCTGACCTACTGTTCCAGGCTGTCTTGGTGGATGTAATTACTGGACACAGTTTACTGTGTGTTCCCTCCAGTAATTCCACCCACCTGGACAGTCTCGGCAGTAGACCAAATAGACAAGACCAAGTCTCCACCCAGCAAAGTCACTGGGGTGGCAACCGCTGACTCTGGAGAAGTGGGGAAGGGAGTCCATCTGAGGTGACACAAGTGGACTCCTGGAGACACTGATCCGGGGAAGGCACCGCCGACCTTAGGTAAGTGGGGAAGGGGAGACATCCGAGAGCGAACGGATAAATTCCTGGATACATGAACTTGAGGAAGGGTAAGTGGGGAAGGGGAGACATCCGGGAGCGAACGGATGGATTCCTGGATACATGAACCTGGGGTAGGCATGAATACCAGCAGTTGAGGCTGACCTTAGGTAAGTGGGGAAGGAAAGACATCCGGCGGCGGACGGATGGATTCCTGGATACATGATCCTGTGGAAAGCAAGAATACAGCTGACTTTGGGGAAGTGGGGAAAGGAGTCCACTCAGGTGACACAAGTGGACTCCTGGAGACACTGATCCGGGGAAGTCACTGACCTAACTCGCTGACCTTAGGTAAGTGGGGAAGGGAAGACATCCGGGAGCGAACGGATGAATTCCTGGATACATGAGCTTGGGGAAGGTTGTTGTTGAGGTTGACCTTAGGGACGTGAGGAAGGAGAGACATCTGGGAGCGAACAGATGGATTCCTGGATACATGAACCTGGGGAAAGCAAGAATACAGGTTGGTGAGGCTGACCTTGGGGAAGTGAGAAAGGGAAAGCATCCGGCGGCGGACGGATGGATTCCTGGATACATGGACCTGGGTAAGGCTGAGGCTGGAAGGCAGAGAGAGAGAGAGAGAGAGAGAGAGAGAGAGAGAGAGAGGCGAGGCTGACCTTAGGGAAGTGAGGAAGGGGAGACATCCGGGGGCCCACGGATGAATTCCTGGACACATGAACCTGGGGAAGGCGAGGGGGGGGGACCTTAAAGACGAACCACTGGCCTCCACGTGGCAAGGTCTGGTAACTCAGAGATAACTCTGAGGCTGACAGTGGTCGCAAATAATATTATATTTTTACTAATGATATTATTAATTGTTATTTATAATTCATATTTATATTCCCACTCCAGCCTCCCTGACAGTAGCCACAGTGGTGTTATTCCCACTCCAACCTCCCTGACAGTAGCCACAGTGGTGTTATTCCCACTCCAGCCTCCCTGACAGTAGCCACAGTGGTGTTATTCCCACTCCAGCCTCCCTGACAGTAGCCACAGTGGTGTTATTCCCACTCCAGCTTCCCTGACAGTAGCCACAGTGGTGTTATTCCCACTCCAGCCTCCCTGACAGTAGCCACAGTGGTGTTATTCCCACTCCAGCCTCCCTGACAGTAGCCACAGTGGTGTTATTCCCACTCCAGCCTCCCTGACAGTAGCCACAGTGGTGTTATTCCCACTCCAGCCTCCCTGACAGTAGCCACAGTGGTGTTATTCCCACTCCAGCCTCCCTGACAGTAGCCACAGTGGTGTTATTCCCACTCCAGCCTCCCTGACAGTAGCCACAGTGGTGTTATTCCCACTCCAGCCTCCCTGACAGTAGCCACAGTGGTGTTATTCCCACTCCAGCCTCCCTGACAGTAGCCACAGTGGTGTTATTCCCACTCCAGCCTCCCTGACAGTAGCCACAGTGGTGTTATTCCCACTCCAGCCTCCCTGACAGTAGCCACAGTGGTGTTATTCCCACTCCAGCCTCCCTGACAGTAGCCACAGTGGTGTTATTCCCACTCCAGCCTCCCTGACAGTAGCCACAGTGGTGTTATTCCCACTCCAGCCTCCCTGACAGTAGCCACAGTGGTGTTATTCCCACTCCAGCCTCCCTGACAGTAGCCACAGTGGTGTTATTCCCACTCCAGCCTCCCTGACAGTAGCCACGGTGGTGTTATTCCCACTCCAGCCTCCCTGACAGTAGCCACAGTGGTGTTATTCCCACTCCAGCCTCCCTGACAGTAGCCACAGTGGTGTTATTCCCACTCCAGCCTCCCTGACAGTAGCCACAGTGGTGTTATTCCCACTCCAGCCTCCCTGACAGTAGCCACAGTGGTGTTATTCCCACTCCAGCCTCCCTGACAGTAGCCACAGTGGTGTTATTCCCACTCCAGCCTCCCTGACAGTAGCCACGGTGGTGTTATTCTCACTCCAGCCTCCCTGACAGTAGCCACATTCTCACTCCAGCCTGGTGTTATTCCCACTCCAGTCCCTGACAGTAGCCACAGTGGTGTTATTCCCACTCCAGCCTCCCTGACAGTAGCCACAGTGGTGTTATTCCCACTCCAGCCTCCCTGACAGTAGCCACAGTGGTGTTATTCCCACTCCAGCCTCCCTGACAGTAGCCACAGTGGTGTTATTCCCTCCAGCTCCCTGACAGTAGCCACAGTGGTGTTATTCTCCAGCCTCCCTGACAGTAGCCACAGTGATTCACTCCAGTACAGTAGCCACAGTGGTGTTATTCCCACTCCAGCCTCCCTGACAGTAGCCACAGTGGTGTTATTCCCACTCCAGCTCCCACAGTGGTGTTATTCCCACTCCAGCCACAGTGGTGTTATTCCCACTCCAGCCTCCCTGACAGTAGCCACATTCCCACTCCAGCCTCCCTGACAGTAGCCACAGTGGTGTTATTCCCACTCCAGCCTCCCTGACAGTAGCCACAGTGGTGTTATTCCCACTCCAGCCTCCCTGACAGTAGCCACAGTGGTGTTATTCCCACTGCAGCCTCCCTGACAGTATCCACCGTGTTTACATTTATTCTGAAATTCATATCAGTAATAAATATTTATATTTATTCTGAAATTCATATCATGTTTTCTTTTCTTTTTACTCCCTTTAACAATTATTTTCACAAGGACAGAATTTACTACTTACCAATTTCACAACACTTGGTTTCCCAGTTTAGTAAACAAGCTTAGAGTGTAGCATATCAACGCACCTACTAACATTCATTTTTTTCATGATCGGAAAAATCGCCTCTATGGAACTGACCACAGGGGTGTTGTTACAACAGCTTGGTCCATCCTCTTCCCTCCCTCAGCATGATAGGTTTATGTTGCATAGTTTATTATACAGTTGCAATTTTCATTGCTGTTTCCCGTTCACCTCTGTGCATGATCATTGTTAACTTAGATCATGTCTGCTGTGTTTAGGACCCTCTCCTCCATGCTGAGGACCCATACCAAGGCGCAATCCTCTCTGCTGAGGACACATACCAGGGCCCTTTCCTCCATGCTGAGGACCCATACCAAGGCCCTTTCCTCCATGCTGAGGACCCATACCAAGGCCCTCTCCTCCATGCTGAGGACCCATACCAAGGCCCTCTCCTCCATGCTGAGGACCCATACCAAGGCCCTTTCCTCCATGCTGAGGACCCATACCAAGGCGCACTCCTCTCTGCTGAGGACACATACCAGGGCCCTTTCCTCCATGCTGAGGACCCATACCAAGGCCCTCTCCTCCATGCTGAGGACCCATACCAAGGCGCACTCCTCTCTGCTGAGGACACATACCAGGGCCCTTTCCTCCATGCTGAGGACCCATACCAAGGCCCTTTCCTCCATGCTGAGGACCCATACCAAGGCGCACTCCTCTCTGCTGAGGACACATACCAGGGCCCTCTCCTCCATGCTGAAGACACATACCAGGGCCCTCTCCTCCATGCTGAGGGCACATACCAGAGCCCTCTCCTCTCTGCTGAGGACACATACCAGGGCCCTCTCCTCCATGCTGAGGACACATACCAGGTCCCTCTCCTCTCTGCTGAGGACACATACTAGGGCCCTCTCCTCCATGCTGAGGACACATACCAGGGCCCTCTCCTCCATGCTGAGGACACATACCAGGGCCCTCTCCTCCATGCTGAGGACACATACCAGGGCCCTCTCCTCCATGCTGAGGACACATACCAGGGCCCTCTCCTCCATGCTGAGGACACATACCAGGGCCCTCTCCTCCATGCTGAGGACACATACCAAGGCCCGCTCCTCTCTGCTGAGGACACATACCAGGGCCCTCTCCTCCATGCTGAGGACACATACCAGAGCCCTCTCCTCTCTGCTGAGGACACATACCAGAGCCCTCTCTTCCATGCTGAGGACACATACCAGGGCCCTCTCCTCTCTGCTGAGGACACATACCAGGGCCCTCTCCTCCATGCTGAGGACACATACAAGGGCCCTCTCCTCCATGCTGAGGACACATACCAGGGCCCTCTCCTCTCTGCTGAGGACACATACCAGGGCCCTCTCCTCCATGCTGAGGACACATACCAGAGCCCTCTCCTCTCTGCTGAGGACACATACCAGAGCCCTCTCTTCCATGCTGAGGACACATACCAGGGCCCTCTCCTCTCTGCTGAGGACACATACCAGGGCCCTCTCCTCCATGCTGAGGACACATACAAGGGCCCTCTCCTCCATGCTGAGGACACATACCAGGGCCCTTTCCTCCATGCTGAGGACACATACCAAGGCGCACTCCTCTCTGCTGAGGACACATACCAGGGCCCTCTCCTCCATGCTGAGGACACATACCAGGGCCCTCTCCTCTCTGCTGAGGACACATACCAGGGCCCTCTCCTCCATGCTGAGGACACATACCAGGGCCCTCTCCTCTCTGCTGAGGACACATACCAGGGCCCTCTCCTCCATGCTGAGGACACATACCAGGGCCCTCTCCTCTCTGCTGAGGACACATACCAGGGCCCTCTCCTCCATGCTGAGGACACATACCAGGGCCCTCTCCTCCATGCTGAGGACACATACCAGGGCCCTCTCCTCCATGCTGAGGACACATACCAGGGTCCTCTCCTCCATGCTGAGGACACATACCAGGGCCCTCTCCTCCATGCTGAGGACCCATACCAAGGCCCTCTCCTCTCTGCTGAGGAAACATACCAGGGCCCTTTCCTCCATGCTGAGGAAACATACCAGGACCCTCTCCTCCATGCAGACGACCCATACTAAGGCCCTCTCCTCTCTGCTGAGGACACATACCAGGGCCCTCTCCTCTCTGCTGAGGACACATACCAGGGCCCTCTCCTCCATGCTGAGGACACATACCAGGGCCCTCTCCTCCATGCTGAGGACACATACCAGGGCCCTCTCCTCTCTGCTGAGGACACATTCCAGGGCCCTCTCCTCCATGCTGAGGACACATACAAGGGCCCTCTCCTCTCTGCTGAGGACACATACCAAGGCCCTCTTCTCCATGCTGAGGACACATACCAGGGCCCTCTCCTCTCTGCTGAGGACACATACCAGGGTCCTCTCCTCCATGCTGAGGACACATACCAGGGCCCTCTCCTCCATGCTGAGGACACATACCAGGGTCCTCTCCTCCATGCTGAGGACACATACCAGGGCCCTCTCCTCCATGCTGAGGACACATACCAGGGCCCTCTCCTCCATGCTGAGGACACATACCAGGGCCCTCTCCTCCATGCTGAGGACACATACCAGGGCCCTCTCCTCCACGCTGAGGACACATACCAGGGCCCTCTCCTCCATGCTGAGGACACATCCCAGGGCCCTCTCCTCCATGCTGAGGACACATACCAGGGCCCTCTCCTCCATGCTGAGGACACATACCAGGGCCCTCTCCTCCATGCTGAGGCCCTCTCCTCCATGCTGAGGACACATACCAGGGCCCTCTCCTCCATGCTGAGGACACATACCAGGGCCCTCTCCTCCATGCTGAGGACACATCCCAGGGCCCTCTCCTCCATGCTGAGGACACATACCAGGGCCCTCTCCTCCATGCTGAGGACACATCCCAGGGCCCTCTCCTCCATGCTGAGGACACATACCAGGGCCCTCTCCTCGATGCTGAAGACACATACCAGGGCCCTCTCCTCCATGCTGAGGACACATACCAGGGCCCTCTCCTCCATGCTGAGGACACATACCAGGGCCCTCTCCTCCATGCTGAGGACACATACCAGGGCCCTCTCCTCCATGCTGAAGACACATACCAGGGCCCTCTCCTCCATGCTGAGGACACATACCAGGGCCCTCTCCTCCATGCTGAGGACACATCCCAGGGCCCTCTCCTCCATGCTGAGGACACATACCAGGGCTCTCTCCTCCATGCTGAGGACACATACCAGGGCCCTCTCCTCCATGCTGAGGACACATACCAGGGCCCTCTCCTCGATGCTGAAGACACATACCAGGGCCCTCTCCTCCATGCTGAGGACACATACCAGGGCCCTCTCCTCCATGCTGAGGACACATACCAGGGCCCTCTCCTCCATGCTGAAGACACATACCAGTGAGAGTCCTGCACCGGCTGCTGCTTAACCTATTAATGCTTAACATATTTCACTATAAAGTATATAAATAATCAATATATATTGTTCATGTATATTGTTTTCAGAGGAAATAATCCAAGCGCTTCCAGGCTGTTCCAGAAATTTAACTATTTATATTCAGTACGTGAAGTCTACGACCTTCAGAGAATTTCCATCTGTGAGGTCTGACGCGGCGGGAAAAGTGTTGTGAGTACAACACAATAGTCGAGGTGTGATAGCACAACACAATAGTCGAGGTGTGATAGCACAACACAATAGTCGAGGTGTGATAGCACAACACAATAGTCGAGGTGTGATAGCACAACACAATAGTCGAGGTGTGATAGCACAACACAATAGTCGAGGTGTGATAACACAACACAACAGTCGAGGTGTGATAGCACAACACAATAGTCGAGGTGTGATAACACAACACAACAGTCGAGATGTGATAACACCACAATAGTCGAGGTGTGATAGCACAACACAATAGTCGAGGTGTGATAGCACAACACAATAGTCGAGGTGTGATAACACAACACAACAGTCGAGATGTGATAACACCACAATAGTCGAGGTGTGATAGCACAACACAATAGTCGAGGTGTGATAACACAACACAACAGTCGAGATGTGATAACACCACAATAGTCGAGGTGTGATAACACAACACAATAGTCGAGGTGTGATAACACAATACAATAGTCGAGGTGTGATAGCACAACACAATAGTCGAGGTGTGATAGCACAACACAATAGTCGAGGTGTGATAACACCACAATAGTCGAGGTGTGATAGCACAACACAATAGTCGAGGTGTGATAACACCACAATAGTCGAGGTGTGATAGCACAACACAATAGTCGAGATGTGATAACACCACAATAGTCGAGGTGTGATAGCACAACACAACAGTCGAGGTGTGATAACACAACACAATAGTCGAGGTGTGATAACACAACACAATAGTCGAGATGTGATAACACCACAATAGTCGAGGTGTGATAACACAACACAATAGTCGAGGTGTGATAACACCACAATAGTCGAGGTGTGATAACACAACACAATAGTCGAGATGTGATAACACCACAATAGTCGAGGTGTGATAACACAACACAATAGTCGAGATGTGATAACACCACAATAGTCGAGGTGTGATAACACAACACAATAGTCCAGGTGTGATAACACAACACAATAGTCCAGGTGTGATAACACAACACAATAGTCGTGGTGTGATAACATAACACAATAGTCGTGGTGTGATAACATAACACAATAGTCCAGGTGTGATAACACAACACAATAGTCCAGGTGTGATAACACAACACAATAGTCGTGGTGTGATAACATAACACAATAGTCGTGGTGTGATAACATAACACAATAGTCCAGGTGTGATAACACAACACAATAGTCCAGGTGTGATAACACAACACAATAGTCGAGGTGTGATAACACAACACAATAGTCGTGGTGTGATAACACAACACAATAGACGAGGTGTGATAACATAACACAATAGTCGAGGTGTGATAACACAACACAATAGTCGTGGTGTGATAACACAACACAATAGACGAGGTGTGATAACATAACACAATAGTCCAGGTGTGATAACACAACACAATAGTCCAGGTGTGAAAACACAACACAATAGTCCAGGTATGATAACCCAACACAATAGTCGTGGTGTGATAACACAACACAATAGTCGTGGTGTGATAACACAACACAATAGTCGTGGTGTGATAACACAACACAATAGTCGTGGTGTGATAACACAACACAATAGTCGAGGTGTGATAACACAACACAATAGTCGTGGTGTGATAACACAACACAATAGTCCAGGTGTGATAACACAACACAATAGTCGTGGTGTGATAACACAACACAATAGTCGTGGTGTGATAACACAACACAATAGTCCAGGTGTGATAACACAACACAATAGTCCAGGTATGATAACCCAACACAATAGTCGTGGTGTGATAACACAACACAATAGTCGTGGTGTGATAACACAACACAATAGTCCAGGTGTGATAACACAACACAATAGTCCAGGTGAGATAACACAACACAATAGTCGTGGTGTGATAACACAACACAATAGTCGTGGTGTGATAACACAACACAATAGTCGAGGTGTGATAACACAACACAATAGTCGTGGTGTGATAACACAACACAATAGTCCAGGTATGATAACCCAACACAATAGTCGTGGTGTGATAACACAACACAATAGTCGTGGTGACATACCTGTGTCTGGCTTCATTCGTCTCTCGACCTGCGGGGAGAGAGGACGTTTCTACAGGTTCTGTTGCACGCCACCTGGTGAGGAAAACATAGCATTAGCACCAAGATGGCGGACCGACTGTACCGGCGCATAAATACTGTCTGCATTCAGCTGGTTAGAGGATCTTTAAGCAACGACACGATGAACGTTCTCCTGCCAAGCATTATCAGGGATTGTTATGGCATCCCCAATGAAGAGCTGTATGGTGTGGCACTGAATGAAATGTCAAGGGTCTTCGTGAAGTTCATTAGGGCTGACTTCTACTCTACCATCGTAGACGAATTTCAAGAAAGACGGATGAGTATCAATTCGGCAGTGGAAGTATGCTTGCATGATGTGTCTAAGTATTTTACTTGGGTGAAGGTAAGGAATGTACCTTTTGAGGCAACAGCATACAGCCTACAGGATGTGTTCAGTGGTTATGGAACTGTACACTCGACGAGCATGGGAATGTGGAGGGACGGCCCTTATGAGGGGATGCCGGAAGGATCCTTCACACTGAAAATGACCCTGAGGAGGCCGATACCATCATATGTTACTTTGCATAACCATAGAACACAGGTTTTTGTACACTATGCGGGGCAGAGGAAGACGTGCCGTTTATGTGACTCTTATGAGCACATGGTGGCACAATGCCCCAGGAGACAGGGCCCTAGGCGTCAGGAGACAGCTTCTGTGGATACGCCATTAGAAGCCACGGATGTTGTGACGGGTGAAGTGGAAAGCCGGGGTACAGGCCTATGGAGTGAGGAGGTCGACAGGGCAGAGGTGGTTTTGGAGACGTGTGTTACACTACCAGTGGAAACGGGGGGGGAGGGAATATCGCTGTCAGACAGACCGTTAGATAATGCAGAGTCAGCTCAGGACGGGATTTTGGAGGCTGTGCTGAAGGATTTTTTGGAAGAGTCGGAGCATGGTGTGGAAAGTGATGTGAGGTTAGGTGATGACAAGGTGATGGATGAACAGAAGCAGGGTAAGGAAGACTTGAGTGAGGTTCGAAAGGAGAGCAATGTGGTGGTGGAGGTCCATCAAGAAGATGTGGTTGCAGAAGAAATGTGTGTAGAGGGTAGCTCCCGCAAGAGATCAGCGGGGGCATCAGACATGGACGAAGTCCTCACACCAGCGCAGAGGCCTGGGAAGATGTGGGCAGCAGTGGTAGCAAAGGCAAGTCCGGGAGGAGGGGGGGGCAATGGGAAGCTAGGTGGGAAGGGACAGGGAGGGGTTGGAGGGCAGGAACGAGGGATTGATAGAGAAGAACCGAGACCTATGAAAGGAGGACCAAGTAAGCCTCAGCGGCACAGGGGTAAGCCGCCATTCTTGTAAAATTCAGGTGTGTAACTTTCAATGTAAACGGTCTTAAAACCGAGGTCAAGAGGGTATGGTTAGAGTGGGTTTTGAGGAGATTTAGTATTGATGTCTGTTTTTTGCAGGAACATAACCATAGGTTAGGATGTGAGTTGCTGTTGAAAGGTTATAGGTTGTTTACATGTGATGCTTTGAGGTTGAAAGGAGGTGTGGCTGTGGCGGTAAAGGAGACCAGTCCTTTGCGTATCCTGGGTTGGGAGGAGGGGGGGGTGGGAGGATTGTCAGGGTGGATGGGTTTTGGGGGGCCAGGAGGGTTAGTTTTGTAGGTGTGTACATGCCAGCAACTAGTAACACTAGAGTGAAGGTGGATTTTGTACGCGAGGTTCTGGTATATCACTTGAGAGGTTTACCTGCTTTTACGGTGATTGGTGGGGATTGGAATTGTGTCATTAGGAAGGGTGATGTGGTTCCGAGGGGGGCGGGTTGTGTTTTGGGGGTTCTGCGGGATGTTTTGCGAGATGTTGGAGTGGTAGATGTGGTGGGAAGTAGGGGATATGGAGTGGAGCACACTTTTATTCGTAGGGGATATGAGGCACGGTTAGATAGGATTTATGTTAGGCAGGGCATAGGTGTGGAGAGGGTGAGGACTATCGATGTGGGTTTTTCTGATCATCGTGCTGTTATAGCAGATTTGAGGGTAGATGGCATAGTGAGAGTTTATGCAGGATACTGGAAATTAAATGTGAGGCTACTTAGGGAAGAGGGTGACCCTACGGGGTTTGAAGATTGGTGGAAATCCTTTTGGGAGACTAGGAATATGGAAATGGATTTGCTGGATTGGTGGGAAATGAGGGCTAAAGTTGAAATTGCGAAATTTTTTAAAGTACGGGGTAAGGAGATGGCTAGGTGGAGCTATGGCCTACAAAATTATCTTGAGGGTCAGTTAAATGACTGTTATGCAGAGGAACGGGTGGGGCGGAGTGAGGACATGGAACGTTTGCGAAATAGGTTGGCGGAAATTCAGAATGAAAAATTTGAGGCAATTCGAGTTAGGGCAGGGTTGGAGGATGTCTTAAGGGGAGATAGGCCATCGGGTTTTGTATTAAGGAGGTTTAAGGAACGGCAGGCGAAGACCACCTTGGCGTATATTGAGGCAGGTACAGGGGGGGGGTGGCTTTGAGGAGGGTCAAGGCCTATCCACCAGGGAAAATATTAGTTTGTATGCAGATTTTTGGTTTAGGGAGAAGTGGAGGAGGGTTGGCGGGGGAGTGGGTGAGGGACGGTTTGGGGATGAAGGGTTTAATAGAGTATTAAGTGAGCAGGACAGTGACAGAATCGAGGGTAGTATTAATGTAGAGGAGGTGGAGGAGGCAGTTTTTGGGATGTGCCAGGGTAAAACCCCAGGCATAGACGGAATACCAAACGATTTTTATAGGTATCAATGGGGGAGTGTACGGCATTGTCTGGTGGGGGTTTTGAATTGTATGTTAAGTAGTGGGAGGATGGGTAAATCACAAAGAACGGGTGTCACGGTTTTAGTGCCCAAAAAGAAGGAATGCCGAGTTTTGAATGATTACCGTGCGATTACGTTAATGTGCTCGGATTACAAGATTTTTGCTAAGGTTTTGGGCAACAGAATGAGGAAAGTGTTGGGTTTAGTGTTATATAGGGGACAGTTGGGAATTCCGGGAAGAAGGATGAGGGATGGACATGGTTTGATTAGGGATTTTCTAGAGATGTACGGGAGGGAGAATACTAGGTTTAGATTGGGTGAATGCTTATGATTGCGTGGACAGAGATTTCTTAGGGGTTTGCTTAGAGAGGTTGGGGTTTCGGGAGGGGGTAGTGAGGTGGGTGAACACCCTGTATGATGGGGCAGAGGTGAGGGTACAGGTCAATGGGAGGTTGGGTGAAAGTGTACCAATGGAGAGAGGTTTGAGGCAGGGCTGTCCGATGTCACAGCTGCTCTTTGCGTGTGTGCAGAATCCTTTTTATGAGTCTGTTGAGAGGGTAATGAACAATCAGGAGATGGAAGGGGGGTGCAAAGGGGGCATCGTTGGGTATGTGGATGATACTACTGTTTTGCTAAGGGGTAAGGAGGAGTTAAGGAGGGTGGGTAGAGTGATTCAGATGTTTGGTATGAATACCGGAATGAGAGTTAATACGGTGAAATCAAGGTTACTAGAGGTCGGTAATTGGATTGGGGGGGGCTTGGGGATAGGGTTAGGATGGACAGTGGTTGACAGAATCAAGGTATGTGGGATCTGGTATTTGGCGGAAGAGCAGACATGCAGAAGGGTAAATTCGGAGTCTGTCACGGGTAAGGTTTTAAGTAGACTAGGAGGTTTAAGTGCGAGGGACTTAGCTTTACATCAGAGGGTAGTGGTGGTAAATTCACTTGTCTATAGCAAGGTATGGGGGGTGGCAGAGGTTTTTCCCTTAGAGGTACGAGATATTGTGGAAATGCAGAGGAGGGTGCTGAAGTTTGTGTGGGGATTTGGGAGGGCATGGTTAAGTAAGGAGGTAGTTATGACGGATGTTCGGAGAGGGGGTTTAGGTTTGTTGCCTTTAGGACTGAGAGTAATGGCTGTATATATCAAGTGGAGGTATATGAGGGAAGGGGGTGTGAGGGGCGCTAAAGTAGGAAGAGTTATGGAGGAGGCACGTAAATGGTGGAGTGAGAAGGAATTGAGGGTTTGTGAAGATATGTTGAGATTTTTATTGACAGTGCAACAGGTGGATAAAATCAAAGTGAAACGGTTGGTGAGGGTAGTGAAAGGTCAAGGAATTATGCAAGGTGTAGCCGTGTATCCAACGTATGATTGGGGGGTTATTTGGAAAGATTTTAGTAAGCTTCGGATACCGGCTAGAGTAAGAGAATTAGTATATAGGTTTATCATGGGGATTCTGGCTTCCAAGGAGGTGTTACTGTGTATGGGGTTTGTGGAAGAGGCTTTTTGTCAGGTTTGTGGTGATGTTGAAACGGCGTTTCATGTGGTCTTTTTTTGTACCTCCTTGGAGGGGGTGAGATCATGGATGGGTGGGGTTATCAGACTGTTGGGGGGGGGGTCGTTTGCCGCTTTTAAGGGCTTTACTACTAGATGTAAGGGGAGTGCCTAGGGATGTTGGAAGGGCTATAATGTATATCATAGTGGATTATCTGGACATTTCATGGGGAATGAGGGGATTAAGGGGTGATATGAGGATAAAAGCGTTGGCGGCCAGATTCTATAGGACGAAGTGTAGGAATAAGTTAGTCTATGGGGCGTCTTGGGAAAAAAGTTTCCCGGAAGGTTATAGGAATCTCACTGTGGGTTCCCTTAGGCGGGGTCCCTGAGGATGGACAAAGGAGTGGTCTCCTTATGGGGGGATGTAAAGGGGGGGGTTGTTTTTGGTTTATCTGGAACTGATGTAGTGTGTAAGAGGAAGGTAGTGAGAATTAGGTATGGATGGTACGCCATGTTTCACGAGAATGTTTGTCATAGTGAGATATAAGTGTGGTTTCCAGGGTTACATTTCTAAGCCTGATGGTTATGTTCACTGGGTTTAAAATTTCCTTGAAAGCCAGGATACCGAGCCCTTAGGATTTCGTTTTTAAGTAATTAGATTGGCACGTTGGTATCAACACAAAATTTTTCTGAGATACGTGTCAGTTCTTTTGGGACTGGCACATTACAGCAGCCTTATCCTTATAACTACTCTAGTCTTATTTTAGTCTCGGGTTCTTTAAATAATTTACATAGCCTAGTATTGTACCGCTAATGTGGCATGTGGTGTATTATCTTGAATTTTGAGTGTGAACTTCACGATATGCAATGTTTTGAATGTTTGTAATTCATGGTTAACATTAATATTTGATATCATATTGGTGGTGTATATTCTTCTACTTATTACAGTGTATGTGTATAGGAATGTAATGTTTCATATCTGTTTTAGTCTGTAAATTTTGTGTTTTTGTCTTGTTCATGCACTACCAACTTTTAGGTTTTGATGAGGTCAGGGTATGACCTTTCATTAGGATAATTCAATGTATGTACACGACTGTTTTGGCGAGAGGTAATGGGGATTTGCTTAGGGTGGGTAAGGTGGTGGATGTGTTTGGGGAGGCTTCAGGTATGAAAATTAATGTTGAGAAGACTAAGTTTCTAGACTTAAGGGATAGTACAAATGGGGATGAGGTGGTAGGGGGTGGGTGGAAGGTGGTGGATCAACTAATGATATGTGGGATAATTTATGTGAGAAATACACGGGTGGCTCAAGAGGTGAATTCGGTGAGAATAGTGAATGGAGTATTGAAAAGACTTGGTGGTTTGAGGGAGGCGCAACTAACGCTGCATCGAAGAGTAATAGTGACGAACGTGCTATTGTACAGCAAGATATGGCATGTCGTTGTCATGTACCCGCTGATGAGACGTGAGGTGAAGCGTTTACAACATGGGGTTTTTAGGTTTATATGGGGATCGGGCTGCGAATGGTTAAGTAGAGCGGTGTTAACACTTCCGGTCAGTCGAGGAGGGCTGGGACTTTTACCTCTGGAAAAAAGGATGATGAGCGTGTACCTAAAACGAAGTTATATAAGGGAGGGGGGCGGGAGGGGAGGTGGACTTGTGCGAGTACGTAAGGATATGCAACGGTGGTGGGGGGGTAGGGATTTAATAGTTGGTGAGGCCATGTTGAGGTTATTAATGACAGTGAGGGATCCGTCGTGTGTTAAATTGCGGGTCCTGGAAGGAGTGGAAGGTAGGTCAGTGGTGGCTGCTGTTGAAGGGGCATACCCTATGTATGCGTGGAACGAAATATGGACGCGTCTAAAACAATTACGTGTAAAACCGGGTGTTCGGGAGGTAATGTTTAGATTTTTACATGGGATTTTGCCGTCTGGGGTTGTCCTATTCAATAGGAGGATAAGGGAGGGAGGGGAATGTAGAGCGTGTGGAAGCATGGAGACAATTTTGCATGCGGTATATTTTTGTGACTGTATAGAAGTGGTGCGGGTCTGGTTAGGAAAGGTGTTCAGGTTAGTGGGTGGGGGAGGATTGCAGGTGTTGCGGGCTTTAAGTTTGGATATAGGTGGGGTGAGTAAGATGGTGGAGAATGCAGTGGCGTATTTGGTCACGGATTTTATATATACGTCATGGGCCATGAGGGAGGTGGGCGTGGATGAGTTTTTTTTTATATTTTATTTAAAACGTCATATAACAACATATTAAATATATAAAACTCCATCCTTCACTAAACGGGTATACAAAACATAATACATGAACATAATACACCTTATAAGGTACGCTGCAGCACATACCCGATATTTACACCTAAGCCAACTCTTATTTCCCTAAACCATACATGATGAAATATCATATAAAAGCATACAACCGTACGTATAACATTATAACAAAAGTAAGCCTTAAACATTAATACATAAAGAAATGAAATATCATCAAACATGTATCCTTATACTTGGACTACATAACATCATAATTACAAGGTAGTATAAATTATTAAAAACCACAATAATACAGGCACTGGACAAGATTACCAAGAATTATATCAAGTGCAAGAGAAATAATTATGAAACACGCAAAATACATACACACCATGCACTGACACACATTATACAAAATGATAATATATCTGACACATACACACAAAACTGTTGGAGGGGGGACCCCCCCCCATGAAAATCATTTATAAATACACACACATCATTCACACACATATTGATCACAGCAGTGATCAAACATAAATTTTCGTAACTTTACTATATACATGCAACTGATTATGAGATTTAACTTAAGAACAAAGTCTAGTAATTATCCTAAAACATTTCCCTATAACAAAATTAAGCATTACACAAAATTGCATAAGCATATAAAGCATCAACTGCAAAAGTTCTTACAGCATACGTTGCCTCAGCTACGAAACTTAATAACATTACAAAAGTGATGGAAAACAATTATGTAAAACGAATATAAACCTCGTTTAAGCAAAAAGACATTCCCTACAAATTTACAGTAAAAAAACTGCGAAATTACATACCAGAAAATTATCTTTGCTACAACTGTTAGACTAACATGGACAATGATTTCTATAACTCTTTTAATCTCAAGTACCTAATTTATACAAATTTTGGGCTAATCAAAATCTTTCACACAAAACTTACATGTCAACACAGCACCACTCAGTACATACCTTCCCGACCCTCACATTCCTTCACCAGTCCTTTACCTTATGCACTCTCCCTCCGAAAAACTAACGCAACCCGCTTATAAAGGAAACCAGTCCTTTACGTATAATTATCCCGCCAACTGAATGAGGCCATTGACCGTAAGTTTGCAGTAGGTCTCTGGAAAACGTGTCCTCCACTGTTCCCCATAAATAAGTTTGTTTCTGCAAACCGTTCTATATATGCCCGCCGCAATTGCTCTAATCCTAATTCTTCCTCCTCCCGTGTCCCTCATCCCCCAGGAAATATACAGAAAATCCACCACTACATACATAATTGCCCTTTTCACTTCTCTGGAGACCCCTCGTACTTCTAATGTTAAGGCTCTCAGGGTTTCTACATTACCCCCACCCATCAACCTAAAAACCTTCGCTAACCACACCCTTACCTCCCTCAACTCTTCACAGAAATAAACCGCATGAAAAGCTGTTTCCTGTTCTCCACAGTGATCGCAGGTCTGTTCCCTCACCAATCCCATTGAACACAAAACAGCTTTCGATGCTAATATCCCCATTAGAAACCTATATACAAACTCCCTTACTCTCGGCATTAACTTAAGCTTTCGAAAGTCATCCCATATCATACCCCAATCATACAAGGGATAAACCGATACCCCCTGTATGATTTCCGGCCTTCTACTCATCGTCACCAAACGCCCCACCCTAAGTTTTTCCACCTCCCTAATCAATAACAATAACCTCAGCATATCCTCGCATTCAATTAATTCTTTTCCGCTCCACCATCTCCGCACATCCTTCATCACTTTTCCCACTCTAACCCCTCTTTCCCCCCCCTCCCTAACGAACCTTTGTTTCACATATAAAGCCTTTACTCTCGGCCCCAACGCTAAAAGACCTACTCCTCCACTGCGTATATTTGACATCACCACCTCCTTGCTTAGCCATGCCCTCCCGAAACCCCAAACATAACGTAATGCCCTCCTCTGAATCTCATGTATGTCTGGAGTCCTCATTGGGTACACCACGGCCATACTCCATACTTTACTATAAACTAATGAATTTACAATTATCGCCCGCTGTTGTAGGGTGACGTCC
Source organism: Cherax quadricarinatus (assembly GCF_038502225.1). Lineage (NCBI taxonomy): Eukaryota > Metazoa > Arthropoda > Malacostraca > Decapoda > Parastacidae > Cherax > Cherax quadricarinatus. Next base: position 72,965 of record NW_027195853.1, on the reverse strand, counting down.
CCCGCCCGTAAACTCCTTAACCTTTTTACTGCCTTCTCCACCACCACCTCCGAATTCACCTGCCTAGCCTCCTGCGCATCTGCCATATATATAACTCCACAAATTTTTAGCCTATCCACTACTTCCCACCCAAACTCCAACCCCAAGCCCCCCCCCACCCAGGCACCCACCTCCAGCAAACTTGATTTTGCTCTGTTCACCCGCATGCCTGATGCCCTCCCGAAAAGCTCCAACACACTTTCCACCGTACGCAATCCCTCCACTCCTGCCAGCAGAATAGTGGTATCATCCACATACCCCACCACATCTATATACCCATCCTTTTCCCCGTTTAAATTCCCCCTCCCCTCAACGAGCCCATAAAAAGGATGCTGCATACACGCAAACAATATCTGAGACAGGGGACATCCCTGTCTCAAACCCCTCTCCATCCTTACAGGCCTTCCCAACCTACCATTAATTTGTACTCGCACCATTGCGGACGAATACATTGTATCAACCCACCTCACCACTCCCATGCCAAAACCGAGATGCAACAAACTAGCCCTCAGAAAATTCCTATCTACACAGTCGTATGCATTTTCCCAATCAATGCCCAACAGCCCTCCCCCGCTGCAACCCTCCAAAAAATCCCTAATGCGGCCATGCCCATCTCTCATGCTTCTGCCCGGAATACCCATCTGCCCCTCATGAATAACCCCACCTAACACCTTCTTCATCCTATTGCCCAATATCTTCGCGAAAATCTTGTAGTCGGCACACATTAGCGAAATAGCTCTGTACTCACTCAATACTCTTCCCTCTTGCTTTTTGCGTACTAAGACGACTACACCCGTTCTCTGAGTTTGTTCTAACTTTCCCTCTCGTCGCATACAATTCATGACCCTCACCAGACAGTACTTAATGTGCTCCCATTGAATTCTATAAAAATCATTTGATATCCCATCTATACCCGGCGCCTTTCCAGTACTCATATTGAACACAGCCTCCTCAACTTCCCCCATGCTAATCTCACCTCCCATCCCCATGCCCTCCTCTTCACATGACCCTAAACCCCTCCCCCCCCACACCTCAATAGCATCGCCCTCCTCCCCCTTCTCCCACTTCTTTCGGAACCAGAAATCAGCATAATTGCTCATGCCTTCTGTAGTATTCAGTACCTGTCCCTTGTGATAACCACCCATATCTTCACTTACCTCCAAGTTTAAAATAGTCGAATCCTTCTGCCTTACCCGAAAACCTCGCAAAACACTTCCCGAAGGTTTATCACCCCACAGCACAGCCTCCATTCCCGCTCTTACACGTAGTGCATCAAACCTACCATTATGTAACTCAGCCAACCTTTCCTTGAGTTGCACCATGTGACCGTACTGCCGCCCCCCCCCCTTCCTCATAACACTCATTCAGCTGATATTCAAAATAGTTTTGCAACCCATACCTCCACCCTGCCTCTTCCCTTCCCTTCCTCTTATAGAAACCTGCTATACCCGGCTTAGCGTGCCTTTCCCACCATTCTAAAACACACGACCCTACCGCTCTAGAATCCCAAAAAGTTTGCCACCATTCCCCAAAAGCCATACTCACCTCCTCACTCCTCACGAGTCTTGCATTTAATTTCCAGAAACCCGATTGTATCCTAACCATACCTTCCCAATCAAGATCTGCTATAACTGCCCTATGATCAGAAAACCCCACATCAAAAGTCCTGACTCCCAACACACGTACAGCTTCCGTTGCATAGATCCTATCTAATCTTGCAGCATAACCCCGTCTGACAAACGTATACTCAACCTGCCAACCCCCCCTCCCCACAACATCCGAAACCCCCACGTCTCCGAACACATTACGTAACAAGCCCAACATACACCCCGCCCCCCTCGGTTCCACATCCCCCCCCCTAATAACACAATTCCAATCTCCCCCTATTACAGTGACTAAAGGTAAACCCCTTAAATAGTACATCAAAAATTCTCTCACAAAGTTCTCCTTAACTCGTGCGTTGCCCTCCGCCGGCATATACACTCCTATAAAACAAACCCTCGTTGCACCCCACTCCCCCTCCACCCTCACGACCCTCCCTCCCCCCTCCTCCCACCCCACAATACGCAATGGACTGGTTTCCTTTACAGCCACAGCAACCCCACCTTTCAACCTCAAAGAGCCACTCACATACAACTTATATCCTTTCAAAGACAACTCACAACCAAACTTATAATTGTGCTCCTGAATGAAACATATATCTACATTAAATCTCTTTAAAAACCATTCCACCCATACTCTTTTAACCTCGGCTCTCAGGCCATTAACATTGATCGTTACAACCTTGAATTATGACAGTAGAGGCGGCTTTCCCCGCCGCCTTGGAATTGCACCCGCCTGACCTGGCTGCTGACTAGATCCCCGTTTGTCACCTTGCCTGTCCAGTCCCCCAACCCCCCCCTTAACCTTTGAACCTTTCAGTGCGTCAGCACCACTACACCCACTCTCCGTGAGATCCAACCTTGGTTTCCAAGCCTTCTTCCCAGGTCTCTGCCCTGGAGTTAAAACGTCATCCATATCAGACGTCCCAGCTGTTCTCTTTCGTGAACCTCCATCTCCACACGTAGCCTCCTCTTCCATGCACTCTCTGTGCACCTCAGCCACTACCGTGTGCATCTTCCCCTCATTGCACACGGTCTTCCCACGTCCCGATAAGACTGTAGCATCCTCCAATGAGCGTCCATGCCGCTCATCATCCAGACTCCCCTCCACCTCACTCAGGAAGTTATTCAAAACCTCATCCAACATTCCATCCTGTTGCAGTACAGGCTCACCGTCATCTTTCGTCGTCATCGTCGTCGTCGTCGTCGTCGTCGTCGTCTGCTCAGGCCCCGTCCCCACAGGTAACGTCGCACAAGAGACCGTCTCCTCCTCTGCTTTATCCACTTCCTCACTCCAACTGTATGATGCCTGCCTTTCAGCCGCAACTGTCTCCTGTACCACAGGATCCAACTGCTGATCCACCGTTGTTGGCATTTTTTCCCTCCTGTCTGGTTTCCTGCGGCATTGGGCTGCCATATGATCAAATGATCCGCACAGCCTACAAGTCCGCCTCTGTCCTGCATAGTATACGTATACCTGCGTTCGGAAATCTTCCAACAACACATATGAAGGAATTGATTGTCTTAGCGTCATCTTCAGATTGAAGGATCCTTCGGGCAGTCCCACATAAGCCCCCTCCTTCCACACTCCCAACTCCGCAGCATGAATCTTGCCATAACGACGGAATACCGAAACCACATCATACTCTGTAGCTTCAAAGGGCACATTCCTTACTTTTACGTATGTCACATAGCTGGATACATCATGTAGACATACCTCCACTACTGCGTTCACGGCCATCCTCTTCTCGTGGTACTTTTCAACTATACTTGAGTAAAATCCAGCATTTATAAATTTGACGAAAATCCTCTTAACTCCGTTGACAGCCACACCATAAAGTTCTTCATTGGGTATCCCATACACATCACGAATAATCGTAGGGAGTAGCACCTGCATGGTAGAACTGCTTAGGGCCCCATGTACTAATTCCACACAGACAGTATTCACCCTACGTCCGTGTCTGTCCGCCATTTTGATTGCTCAAAACAGGTAAACTGCGCAGAAAATCAACTGAAGCGGGAGCGCCTGCGCAGCACGTCCACTCAGCTCGGAAGCGAGGAGGACAATGAGCACTGTTATGTTTTGTGCTAACAGACTTACATCTTAGTAGTGGTTTTAATGATATGGGTGAAATATTTTTAGAAAGCTTGACTTATCCTGTTTTCTTAATACATATTGTTTTTTCATGGGAGCTCTATAGAGCCCGTAGGTTTAGGTTACCATTGAATTGATATATATTATAGGGTAATTGATGGATGACACAGGATTAGGTATTTGTGTTTTCACTGGTTGTGTTGTAAAGTGTTTGTAACATATGTATATATTTATACCTTCCTGGAGAAGGTGATATGTTTGGGTGTTTAGTAGATATACGTTGTACATGAATCATGTAGAATTGAATTTTATATTATATCAATACATTGAGTGATACTGAACGTATCATGTTGTTCAATATGGAATAATGAAAGTATTTCATACAATATACAGTTACATATAAAGATTGTTACGTGTCAGGTGGCTTGACACGCAAGAAGGGGGGGGGGTAGTGTTTTCAGAATGTAAGCTGCACATTCCGTGGCAGGATGTACAATCAGGAATTAGATGTACTTGCCAAGGAGTCTTTAGGTTAGATTTAGTGTTCCAGACATAATGTCATTACTTCAAGGATTGGAGCGGTCATTGTTTACTGTACAGATTTGTCTTTCAGATGTAATATGTTAATTGGAAAGTACATGTACTATGCAGAATTTTTCATCACTGTTTTCACTATGTAATTTGTCGTTTATTTTTATGTACTATGTATGTCTTTTAAATAAAATATAAAAAAAAAAATTCAATGTATGTTATTTAGAACGGGGACTGTACATACGGGGAGGGGGGGGGGGTAGAAGTGTCAGCTGTGTCTGCACTGGCAATAATGATTATTATAAAAGGAGGGTTTATAGGTTATGTATATGGTTGTGGGTTATGTATATGGTTGTAATATGGCCTTGATCTATGGTGTTCTTAAAATGTACCGGGATTGTGTACTAGAGGTTTTGTAATATCTAGTATGGTTTTTAATTTTATACTATTATCATTATTGTATTTGCTCTGTTTTAAATAAAAATATATAAAAAAAAAAAAAAAAAAATTATGTATAGGGTTTGGGTTTAAACCCTTTAATGTACCAAGGTTTGTTATAAAAACTTGTTTTGGGTTATTTTATTATTGTATGTTACATGTATGTTGTTCTGTTTTCTGTAGCAGAATTATTGTATTAGAGGGTTAACATATTAATAATATTAAAATACAGTTTCTCTATTGTTATTGTGCATAAGGAATCATACGTTCCTTCGAATTCCTATTGGTTAGGATCTAATGTACCATAACTTAACCAATACTCTGTACCCTGTCATAGCGGGTATGTTAGAGTTATATCTTGTTTTGTAGTTGTTATGGTAGCTTTGGTTAGGGTCTTTTTACTTTACTGACATGATATGTGTAGTACACATTTTTATTTTTATTATCACACTGGCCGATTCCCACCAAGGCAGGGTGGCCCGAAAAAGAAAAACTTTCACCATCATTCACTCCATCACTGTCTTGCCAGAAGGGTGCTTTACACTACAGTTTTTAAACTGCAACATTAACACCCCTCCTTCAGAGTGCATATATTGTTTGTTAAAGGTGGTTATGGTTTAGTCGTGTATGAAAATTTCAACTTTAGTAATCTTGTGATGTTGTACATTTGTATGTTGTTTTTGTTGTGATAGGACATGTCAGGTATTCATTTTATATTGTTAAACTATGTAAAGTTTCATTTTGGTGGGTTGTCGTTGGGTACAATGGCTTGGCGGCAACTATTAATGACTGTTATACATTTTTTTTTATATTTTATTTAAAACCAATACAGTTTAACATAAAAATAAAGAAACAGTATGGAACCTAATCAAATTAACTGACAAACGGATTGTACCTACATGCTCGCAAGATATTACAACAAAAACTTACATCAAGAACATAACTAAAAACAAAATTACATGTCACAGGGTCATGAATTGACATATATACAAAACCTTGCATATATATAAATTGTACATATAAATGACATCTGACAAAGGTTCAATACACTTGAACATAAAATATACAAAGAAGTTATATCAGTTAAATCCCATCCTTCACATTAATCAAAAAACCAAAACCTAACATCATAATCTGACTAGATAATCTACATACTTATCCCTAACAATACAGCTGAACATATCCCAACATACAAATAAACAGAAAAGAATACAGCTTAGAACACAATAACAAGCTCTATACTGTTACAATACACCCATATAAAACTTTCAGACAAATGGACTACGTCACTAAACTGTCTAGATATGTCTGTATACCATACAGACTAAAACTTAACATCAAGAACTTGCATGAACACCAAACCGGTATCAGGGTACAGACCTTAATTATAAACTTTAAAAAGAATCAATCATGCGTATATAAAGTATTACATAACGTCTGACCCATGACAAAGGCTCAATACAATAGAAAGAGATATATATTTATATATATACACATACACACCCACACACCCACACCCACATCCACACACACACCCACACGTACACAAAAATTTTCACAAAATCACATTAATCATATGCACTGTATGCACAATGCAAAACAGGATATAAGTATCTCTCATCGTGCAAAAACCCAGCACGTAACATAAATACAAACTAAAACACACTGCATGTCGCAAATAACTTATTTCTCAAGAATCATGTTATAACAAGACTGATACACATCATAATTATACATAAAAAATCTACTATATTATACCTACATTCTGAAAAGTGTTATATCTACCATAACGAGACCTTGAGCTCTACATCCACACTTGGATGCCATAAAGTCCCAATGAAAACCAGGAAACCATTCCAAACCCACATTCACAACACTCTCACGACCCCCCCCCCCCAGGGAGGCGAGCCCGCTGTTACCCCCTGACTCCCTCCAACCTATGAAAACCCCTTCATTCACTCATATCCAATCACAGATTTACGAGAATCCCTAACGTTAGCATTCTATACCCCTCTGAGAAAGCCTGATCCCACCTCCTCCCATACAAATCTCTGTTACGACACCTCGTACTATAGAACGTTACCGCAAGAACCTTTCTTCTCTCCTCACTATCCCCTCTCCCCCTCATCACCCACGACATATATATATAATCTACCATGATATAATCTAAAGCTCTTATGACACCCTCGTCTAACCCACCCATATCTAGACTTAGAGCACGCAAAACCGACACCCCACGGCCCCCCACCCTCTGTACCAACCTACTTAACCAGCACCTAACCTCCTCTAGCCCTTCACAAAAGTAAACTACATGGAACGCTGTCTCATCCCCTCCACAGATACCACACCCCCCACCCTCTACAACCTGTCTGTTTCGTAATATCTCACCAGACGGAAGGATCCCATGCAGAAAACGAAACATCACCTCACGCGCCCGAGGTTTTAACTTCAATTTACTAAATCTAAACCAAATACTCTTCCACGCATACATGGGGAACAAACCCTCAATTGGGACAACGCACCTACCTACAAGTAACCTACACAAAACCCTTATACGAACCTTTCTCAGTTCCCTAACCAACATAACAGCCCTCAAAACTATTTCACATTCCCTCAACTCCATTCCTCGATACCACATACCCAGCCTGTCGTGTATCCTTCCCAAACGCCCCGCGTTCACACCCTCACGCAACACTTCCCATTTAATGAACACACATTTAGCCCTCCGTCTCAAATCCAACAACCCCAACCCACCCTGACTTACAGGTAACATTACAACCTCCCTCCGTAACCAATCACAACGTGAACCCCATAAAAATTTGTACACCCGTCTTAGTATCCCCGCAATCGCTGTCCCTGTAATTGGGAACACAGCTGCAACATACCAAACCTTACTATACAATAAAATGTTCACGACTATCACTCGCTGTATCAGAGTTAGGTGCTGGGGTCTCAGAACACCTAGACGCCCCACGATCCTTTCCAATAACCTATCCGAATTTTCCTCCCGCGCCGCAACCATGTCATCCCTATAAATAATACCACAAATCTTTAAAGACACCGCCCATTCTTTAACAACATTACATCTCCCCCCTACACCCCCAGCCCAAGAACCCAACCCCATGCACCTTGACTTCGCACTATTTACCTGCATACCCGTGGCACTTCCAAATAATTGCACCACCTCGTCCAACACTCTCATTGACATCCCTGCACGAAAGAGAACAGTGGTGTCGTCAACATATCCAATTAACCCCGGCCAGGCCCTCCCACCCCCCACACTTCCCGCACATGGCGTACATAAGCTACGGTCAACCATTCTATAAAAGGGGTCCTGGAAACACGCAAACAATATTTGGGACATGGGGCATCCCTGTCTAAGGCCTCTTCCCATTGCAATTTCCCTCCCCATACACCCATTAATCTGTATCCTCATTTTCGCCCCCTTGTACAACGTATTTACCCACTCGACTATTTCCTCCCCAAAACCCTGTCTCCTAAGTATAACCTGCAAAGCTCCCCTTTCCACTCTATCATATGCTCCCTGCCAGTCTAGAGCCAACAAAGCCGCCCCTCCACCCCCACCCTTAGCTTCCACAAAACTTCTCAGTATCCCATGTCCTTCAATCATCGACCTTCCCGGCAACCCGAACTGAGATTTTGACACCACCCTCTCCACTACACATTTGAACCTATTACCTAAAATTTTTGCAAACACCTTATAGTCTGCACACATCAGTGATATGGCTCGGTACTCCCGAAGGGTGGGCTGCCCCTTGACCTTCGGGACCAGCACTACTACTGCTGTTTCCTGCTTCTCCCCCAACTTACCCTTCTCCTTCATACTATTAAATAACCTAACTATAAATTCCTTTATCAACGCCCAATGTTGTAAATAAAATTCTACCGGGAGACCATCAATACCGGGAGCTTTCCCCTTCCTCATTCCCCTTAACGCATTCTCTATTTCCTCTGCCGTAATCGTCCCACCTAAAGCCTTTCGATCACTATTTCCTAAATTACACGTCACATACGTACACACCTTGTCCAATGCCCCGTCACCCACCCCCCCACTGTTCCAGTATTTCTCGTACCAAGCCTCCGCATACGCACACATCCCCTTCGTGGTTCGTATCTCCTGCCCTACTCTATAATTCCCAACCATCTCCGTTACCTCTAAACCTGGTATAGCCGTCAGCGCCTGCCTTTGCTTTTGATGCCGCAAAACACACGCTGACGGCTTGTCGCCCCAAAGCACTTCCTCCACCCCTGCCTGCATCCTTACAGCTTGAAACCTTTCATTTTGCAACACCCTCAACCTCCCCTTTATTTCAGCTATTTCATCCATAGGAAAATTATTCCCACCCACCCCCCTCCCATAGCAACCTCTTAACCTATCCTCTAAATAGTTAGCCAGTCCATATTTTAAATTATTAATACGTTTTCCTTCTCTCACATAAAACTTTCTAATCCTTTCCTTTGCGACACTATCCCACCATGTCACAATGTCATCCACTCCCTGTTCTTCCACACTAAGCTCCCTCCATAGGACTGAAAACCCCTCCAACCCCTCCTCATCTCCTAACACACTTATATTTAATTTCCAATAACTTCTATATATGTCCGCGAGCGTCCCCCACCCAACCTCCACCACCACTGCCCTATGATCTGACATTGTTGCCTCAACAGTACTGAAAGATTTCACGTTCACTCCCTGAGAAAGGTACACTCTTTCTAGTCTCGCAGCATAACCACTCCTAACAAACGTATATTCAGTCTCCCACACCGCTCCCCCAAAGGCATCACGTAACCTAACATCCCTTAATAAATCCCTAAGAGCCACAGACATATATCCAGCTCCTCTTGGGTCCACATCAGCCACCCTGATTACACTATTCCAGTCCCCACCCACTATCGCCACCTCTGGGAGTGCACTTAAGAAAAACACAAGATCCTCACACACAAAATCATTCTTTACCTTTATGTTATTTTCTGCCGGCGCATACACACTCACAAAAGACACACGCTTACCCATCCACCACCCATCCACACGCAACACCCTCCCTCCCCCTCCTCCCTCGCTTCTCTGCAAAACAAACGGGCTCGTCTCCCTTATTAAAATTCCCACACCACCTTTTAGACGGGGAGATGGCAGGGTAACTACCCGAAATCCTGCCACCTCCAACACCCTACCCTCTTTGAAATTGTGCTCCTGCAGGAACACAACATCCACTCTAGATTTATTCAGAAAATTACGAAACCAATCTCTCTTCATACCGCTACATAACCCATTAACATTTACAGACATACACCTAAGGCCTATTAAAGTTTCCACCCCTGCTTCCTCTCATCACTCTTTACAACTCCAGAGCTTGAATTTACGTTCAACACCTTCAGAGTGCTCTCTTTCCCTCCCCCCTTCTTCCGGTGCCTCCTATCATGGCTACCACCACCTACACCACTACCTTCACACTTCACCTCAGTCTTTTTCCCAGGCCTTTGTGCAGGCGTAAGGACGTCATCAGAATCTGATGTAGCCGCCCTCTTTCTCGTGACAGTCATGTTACACATATCTTGATCAGATGTTACCTCTCGATGAACCTCCACCTCCACCTGAGAATGGTGTAATGAGTCAATGGATGACTCCAAACCACCATCACGTCCCAAATTATCATGTCTCAGACTTTCTGGAAGCGACGATTCTCCAATGACACCACGCTCAGATGTAACATCCCTCTCTGGTGGTGACAACGTCTTCAACACCTCCACCAATTCCTCCTCAATCTCAAGAACCTTCTCTTGTACTTGCTGCTCCTCCTTATCCACAGGAGACGACACCTGATCAGGCAGTTGGGGGCGGGACTCCAACTCACCACCAGTCCTGTGTGCCCGATCCACTATCTCGCTCCACAAAACACCACGCCCTCCATCCGATGTTTGTTCCTCACCTGCCACCTTTGAAGCAGGGGCTGCGACGTCCACCACAGGTCCAGGCACATGTCTTCGCTTGTCACAGGTCGCCGCTATGTGATCATACTCACCACATAGGCGGCACGTACGTCGTTGTCCTGGGTACATTACCATTACCTGCGTCCTGAAATCTTGTAGGTACACATAGGATGGTATTTGGTGCCTCAAAGTCATTTTGAGGTTGAAAGAACCCTCTGGAAAACCAGCATAGGCTCCTGCCGCCCACGTACCATGTTGAGCATAATGCACCGTCCCATACTTCTCAAAAACTTTCCTTATATCTGCCTCGTCCGCCTCAAAGGGAACGTTGCGTAACTTGATCCACGTATAATACCGTGAAACATCTATCATTCTTACAGTGACAGCTGGTGTGACGTTAAGACTCACGTCCTGAAACCTGGTGATTAACGATTCATAAACCGTTGCTGATAGCAGTTTGACGAAAATTCGTTGTCCTCCGTTCAATGCTACACCATACAAGTCACTATCTTGTACTCCATAAGTCTCCCGTATGATCTTTGGCAATAAGACTTGCGCAGAACTGGTCGTTATCGTTCCTTTAAGTAGCTCGATGCCTACAGTATTTATCCTTCGTCTCAGACTAACCGCCATCTTGACGATCACAGTGCACCTAAGTTGTTAGCCGAGGTGTGACAGCACCACTTCACACCACTGCAGCCAGGTAACTGACAAGGGCGCTCGCCTACACACAGCAGAGGGGTGCAGAGCACTACCGCACACTACCGTGGTCAGGCAGCGAATAACTGTTATACATTAGTGAGGTTTGCCTCTGCGTGTATTGTTTGCTATAACAAGATGTTATAATACTTGTTCCCGCCAGGAATAACCTGGTACTAGTAGCACAAAAGAATGTTTTGTATTCCTGTACTTTATTATGCATCATTTGTACTTTTATAAGGTTTCTAATAAAAATATAAAAAAAAAAAAAAAAATAGTCGAGGTGTGATAACACAACACAATAGTCGTGGTGTGATTACACAACACAATAGTCGTGGTGTGATTACACAACACAATAGTCGTGGTGTGATTACACAACACAATAGTCGTGGTGTGATTACACAACACAATAGTCGTGGTGTGATTACACAACACAATAGTCGTGGTGTGATTACACAACACAATAGTCGTGGTGTGATAACACAACACAATAGTCGAGGTGTGATAACACAACACAATAGTCGTGGTGTGATAACACAACACAATAGTCGTGGGGTGATAACACAACACAATAGTCGAGGTGTGATAACACAACACAATAGTCGTGGTGTGATAACACAACACAATAGTCGTGGTGTGATAACACAACACAATAGTCGTGGTGTGATAACACAACACAGTAGTCGTGGTGTGATAAGACAACACAATAGTCCAGGTGTGATAACACAACACAATAGTCGTGGTGTGATAACACAACACAGTAGTCGTGGTGTGATAACACAACACAATAGTCGTGGTGTGATAACACAACACAATAGTCGTGGTGTGATAACACAACACAGTAGTCGTGGTGTGATAAGACAACACAATAGTCCAGGTGTGATAACACAATAGTCGTGGTGTGATAACACAACACAATAGTCGTGGTGTGATAACACAACACAATAGTCGTGGTGTGATAACACAACACAATAGTCCAGGTGTGATAACACAATAGTCGAGGTGTGATAACACAACACAATAGTCCAGGTGTGATAACACAATAGTCGTGGTGTGATAACACAACACAATAGTCGAGGTGTGATAACACAACACAATAGTCGAGGTGTGATAACACAACACAATAGTCGAGGTGTGATAACACAACACAATAGTCGTGGTGTGATAACACAATAGTCGAGGTGTGATAACACAACACAATAGTCGAGGTGTGATAACACAACACAATAGTCGAGGTGTGATAACACAACACAATAGTCGAGGTGTGATAACACAACACAATAGTCGAGGTGTGATAACACAACACAATAGTCCAGGTGTGATAACATAACACAATAGTCGAGGTGTGATAACACAACACAATAGTCGAGGTGTGATAACACAACACAATAGTCGAGGTGTGATAACACAACACAATAGTCCAGGTGTGATAACATAACACAATAGTCGAGGTGTGATAACACAACACAATAGTCGAGGTGTGATAACACAACACAATAGTCGAGGTGTGATAACACAATAGTCGTGGTGTGATAACACAATAGTTGTGGTGTGATAACACAACACAATAGTCGAGGTGTGATAACACAACACAATAGTCCAGGTGTGATAACACAACACAATAGTCGAGGTGTGATAACACAACACAATAGTCCAGGTGTGATAACATAACACAATAGTCGAGGTGTGATAACACAACACAATAGTCGTGGTGTGATAACACAACACAATAGTCGAGGTGTGATAACACAATAGTCGTGGTGTGATAACACAATAGTTGTGGTGTGATAACACAACACAACAGTCGAGGTGTGATAACACAACACAATAGTCCAGGTGTGTCATTCGCTGCCTGACCACGGTCGAGTGAGGTTGTGCGCTGCACCCCTCTGCTGTTCAGGCGAGCTACCTTGTATCAACATGGCGCTGAGTGTGAGGAGGCGCGTAAATACCATTGGTATTGAGCTGCTTCGTGGGGCGATTTCACCCTCTTCAGTGCAAGTCTTACTCCCGACAATCATTAGGGAGACCTATGGCATCCAGGACGATGAGGTGTATGGTGTAGCCCTGAATGGGGCTTATAGAATCTTCGTCAAACTGAATTCCACGTCCGTGTATGAGTCTTTGGTGACGAGGTTCCAAGACGTGAGTCTTGACGCTACTCCAGCTGTGAAGGTGCGTTTGATCGACGTATCTCGCCACTTTACGTGGGTTAAGATACGTAATGTCCCATTTGAGGCAGATGAGGCTGACGTAAGGAGTGTTTTTGAGACATATGGAACCGTACATCTGGCACAAAAGGGCAAGTGGACGGCAGGTGCTTACATGGGACGTCCGGAGGGTACCTTTTCCCTGAAGATGACTCTGAGACATCCCATACCGTCTTACGTCGTGTTGGAGGACTTCAGGACGCAAGTTATGGTATCGTATGCCGGACAGAGACGTACGTGCAGAATATGTGGGGCATACGACCATATGGCGGCAGAGTGCGTGAAGCTGAGGAGGGCGCCAGCGCAAACTGGTGAAGCACCAGTTACCAGCGTGATAGCTGTTGAGAGCCCAGTGCGCAAGCAAGGGCCTGGGCGCTTGTGGAGTGAAGAGGTGGAGGATTCCAAAGAGGAGAATGGCATGTGTGAGGTAAGCTGTGATGTAAAAGGATCTGTTACTACACAAAGGACAAGTGCAGAAGTGCAAGTGCAGGAGGAGGTGCAGGCTCTAGAGGAAGAGCTTCAGGAGGTGTTAAGGACATTGACACCGCCTGCAGAGGATGTTGTTCCTGAGCTGGTGAGAGACACGGCGGTGCCTGTAGAGGAATGTAAGGATAAAAAACATAGCAGGGTTGACGGGCCAACTAATAAGAGAGAGTTGTCGCCGTGTGCTGTGGAACGGGGCGTGGTGGAGGTTGAGGTTCATCGTGAGGGAACCTCAGAAGATAACATGGATGTAGAGGGCATCACGAGGAAGAGAGCAGCGGCGTCAGACTCAGATGATGTCCTGACGCCGGCGCAGAGGTCTGGGAGGAAGGAAGAGCAATGTCGAAGCAGTCACGATAAGAGGCATCGCAAAAAAGGGGAAGGGGTTGATGGTGTGAAGCCTTGTGCTGGCTCTGGGGCAGGAGGCCCTGGGATGAATGAAGAGAGGAGGAAGGGTTGGAAACTATAAAGAGGCCTTAGGTGTATGACTGTGAACGTAAATGGACTGTGTAATAGTGTGAAGAAGGAATGGTTTCGAATGTTTCTGTATAAATATAGGGTGGATGTAGTGTTCCTGCAAGAACACAATTTCAAGGAGGGAAGAGTGCTCGAGGTGGAGGGGTTTCAGGTCATGACTCTGCCATCTGCACGTCTGAAAGGTGGTGTGGGTATATTGATCAGGGAGGCAAGCCCGTTTGTGTTACTAAGAAGTGAGGGGGGAGGAGGGGGAAGAGTATTGCGCGTGGATGGGTGGTGGATGGGACAGCGGGTATCTTTTGTATGTGTGTATGCACCAGCGGAAAATGATGTGAGGGTAAAAAGGGATTTTGTATGTGAAGAACTAGTTTTCTTCTTACGTGGTTTACCTGCAGTGGCCATCGTTGGTGGCGACTGGAACTGCGTTATTAGGAGGGCTGACGTGGAACCAAAAGGGGCGGGGCACGTGTCGGCGGCCTTGCGAGATCTTTTGAGGGATATTCAGTTGCGGGATGCGGTTGGAGGAGGGGCGTGGGAGGTAGAGCACACTTTTGTAAGACGGGGTTACGCTGCTAGGTTGGATAGGCTGTATATATCTCAAGGGGTTGGGTTGACATTTTTCCGTACAATAGAAGTAGCTTATTCGGATCATCGGGCGGTAGTAGCAGAGGTGGCGTGGGAGTCACTAGCAGGTATATCTAGGGGATATTGGAAATTAAATACAAGTGTGTTAGGTGATGAGGAGGGGATAGAGGGATTTGCAACGCTGTGGGAGGGGTTACGTGCAGAGATAAAAGGGGTAGAGGATGTGGTGATGTGGTGGGATGGTGTGGCTAAAGAACGGATTAAGCAATATTACGTAAAGGAAGGGAAACGTATCAATTCTTTAAAATATGGGCTTGCTAACTATTTGGAGGATAGATTACGGGGTTGTTATGCGAGGGGGGCGGTGGCGGGCACTTATCCAATGGATGAAATTATGGCAATTAAAGGGAGGCTGCGTGAGGTACAGGATGAGAGGTTCCAAGCGGTGCGGGTACAGGCGGGGGTGGAAGAGGTGTTATGGGGCGATAGACCTTCATCGTGCGTATTGCGTAGGCAGAAACAAAGACAGCAGGCAATGACTATTCCATGGTTGGAGGTTCATGAATCGATAGGAGGGTACAGGGAGGGGCAGGTCATACAAGCTACGGAAGGAATGGGGGCGTTTGCTGACAAGTGGTATGAGAAGTACTGGCAACGAGAAGGGGTAGAGGATGGGGTTTTAGAACAGGTGTGTGGGAGTGTGGTATGTCAGTTGCGTAACAGTGATAGGGAAGCACTGGGTGGCGAAATAACTGAGGGGGAAATATGGAGGGCTTTAAGTGGAATGCGAAAGGGCAAAGCACCGGGAATTGATGGACTCCCGGTAGAGTTTTATCAGCAGCATTGGGAACTATTGAGGCATTTTCTGGTTAGGTTATTAAATTGCATGAAGGAGACAGGTGAGCTGGGTGAGAAGCAGGCAACGGCTGTCGTTGTATTGGTACCGAAGGGTAAGGGGCAGCATACGCTTCGGGATTACCGGGCGATCTCGTTGTTATGCGCAGATTATAAATTGTTTGCGAAGATTTTGGGAAATCGGGTCAAGTGTGTGGTAGGGCGGGTAGTATCAAAAACTCAGTTTGGTTTGCCAGGGAGGTCTATGGTGGAGGGGCATGGGTTACTTAGGGATTTCGTGGAGGCAAAAGGGGGGGGGAGGGAGGGAGGTTTGGTGGCGCTCGATTGGCAAGGGGCATATGATAGAGTGGATCGGAAAGCATTGAAAGCCATCCTCAGGGGTCAGGGGTTTGGGGAAGAAATAGTGGGCTGGGTTGAGGCGTTGTATGGAGGTGCAATGGCGAGGGTACAGATTAATGGTCGATTGGGTGGGAAGATTGTAATGGGTAGGGGACTTAGGCAGGGGTGTCCTATGTCACAATTATTGTTTGCATGCGTACAGGACCCCTTTTATAGATTGATGGAGCAGCGTATGTGTCACGTAGAGGGACCAGGGTGTGAGGTTGCGAGGGTTTGGCCAGTGATAATTGGGTATGTGGATGATACAACTGTTCTGATCAGGGAGGGGATGTCAATGGACACATTAGACGGGGTAGTACAAATGTTCGCAGGGGCAACTGGTATGAGGGTAAATTCAGATAAATCCATGGTCATGGGGTTAGGAGCTTGGGCGGGTAGGGTTGATTGGGGTAGTGCAGTTGTGAGGAAGCAGGTGAATTCGTTAAAAATCTGTGGTCTTATTTATGCAGACGATCTACCTGTGGCACGCATGGAAAACTCGCTTAGGATGGTAGAAAGGATTCAGGGACGCTTGGGTGCATTGCGACCTTATCATTTGACCCTTGTGCAGCGTGCCATTGTTGTTAATATCTTACTGTATAGCAAAGTATGGCACGTGGCAGCCGTGTTCCCATTAACTGGGCCAGCTATAACGAACATACTTAGGAAGGTTTTTAAATTCTTGTGGGGTTCGAGCTGTGATTGGATTAAGAGAGATGTGGTAATGTTACCTGTAAGTAAGGGGGGGCTGGGATTGCTGGACTTAAAGCGGAGGGTCAAATGTGTCTTCATTAAAAGGGAGGTGATGAGGGAAAGTGTGGGTGGGGGGGGGTTGGCCAGGATCCATAACAGATTGCAACGGATGTATACAGGAGTTGAGTTGCATGAGTGTGAAACTGTGTTGAGGGCTCTGGCGTGGGATCGAGAGCCAGCAAAGGTTAAAATAGGTAGGTTGTGTAGATTGTTAGCCGGGAGGGTTGTAGCGCCTGTAGAGGGAATTTTCCCCATGTATGCATGGGGAAGTATATGGAATAGGTTGAGTAGGATGAGGTTGCAACCTCGTGTTCGGGATGTAATGTATCGTTTTCTGCACGGCATTTTACCGTCGGGTGTGGTTCTACGGGATAGACGAGTCGTTGACGGGGGGGAGTGTGGGATATGTGGTGGGGAGGAGTCGGCTTTTCATGTAGTATATTTTTGTGATGGACTGAGGAGTGTCAAGGGGTGGTTAAATAGGGTGATAAATAGGATAGGAGGTAAAGGAATTTCTGTATTGAGAGCATTAAGTCTCGACGTGGGGGGTTGGGAGGAACGTGTAATCAGAGCTGTGGGATACATTATGGCAGATTATATCTATATAGTGTGGGGATTGCGGGGCAAACAGGTTACTGAGGTGAAGAGGAGGGTGTTAGCGTTAACGATCTATAAAACGGTATGTAGAAATAAGGAAATTTATGGGAGGAGGTGGGTGAAGGATTTTTCAGAGGGATATAGGCAACTTACGTTACAGGTTTTATTAGACTTGTAATATACGAGGGAGGGGAGGGTATGATTGGAAAGTGTTGCTGGGGTCGGGAAGTCAGGGGTGAAAACAGGGTTGCCTCCCTGGTAATAGATAACAAAAGTTTTGCGAGAGTGTTGGATGAGTGATGCATGAGTGAATAATATGTGGACCACGGGTGCTAGCACCTGTGGAGCTGGCCAGTTTTTGTGTGACAGGACTTTATACTTATTATACATATTGTGTGTGGTAATATTGATTTACGGTAATGACACTGTAATTTGGAGATTTGCTATAATAATTGCATGTGTTTGCTCCAACTTGTTTTCTAGGTGCCTTGCAGTGCATAGTGTTGATGCTGTGATCATGCACGGTGTCCAGAGATATGATGTGATATGTTTGTATTAATGTCTGTGCATTATTGTTCGTCACTGGTGTTCTGCAATTTTCAGTTTTGTTTTGAGAGTAAAGAGGTTAATGCACGTCAGATAGTGTAAATAAAGTTGGGCAACAGTGGTGTTATAGGGTTTTGTGGTTGGGTGCGTGCTAGGCACAGTCTTTATGTGTTACTTGTGTCATGGTTATATTTTATGTTGTATTGTACTGTTGTCAATAGCACTATGTAATGTCCATATAAGCTGTATAGAGCTTGAATGTCATAGTTGAAGCTGTGTGATTGTTTTAACACTGGAATTGCATGTTTAAATGTGTAAAGGCTTATATGTGTTGGATTTTGAGACTAAGTTTATTCTTATGGTTTTGTAGTAATTTTGTATGTCCTTGTGACTTTTCTATATCACCATTGTTGTGTAATACATATTGTTATGTAACTGAACCATTAGGACAATTACATAAATTAATGTTTGGATCATTGCTGTGTGACTTTAGATTAGGCAACATTCATTGTTTATAGTATGTTAGGTTGTAACTAGTGGGGTGGTTGGATAACCACTAGGGGGGGGGGTAATATGTCTGTATAATATGTTCAGTGCAATGCATTGCATGGTCTGTAGTCGATCATTAAGTACCATTTCGAGGGATGTGTATATAAAAGTGTTGTTCATATCATGTAATTCTGTTGAGTAGCTCCAACAGGTTTGGGTTAAGTGATAGGATGAGGGAGCAGGGAGGGGGGGGGGGTGTACCCACACGGAGTTGTAAGCGTGGTGTGTAACATTAGCTGTAGGGAGGATTGTGTTAATTTATAGACTTAAATGAGTTTTACATATTATATTTTGTAATGTCATGTTTAAAATAAAATATAAAAAAAAAAAAAGTCCAGGTGTGATAACATAACACAATAGTCGAGGTGTGATAACACAACACAATAGTCGTGGTGTGATAACACAACACAATAGTCGAGGTGTGATAACACAATAGTCGTGGTGTGATAACACAATAGTTGTGGTGTGATAACACAACACAACAGTCGAGGTGTGATAACACAACACAATAGTCCAGGTGTGATAACATAACACAATAGTCGTGGTGTGATAACACAACACAATAGTCGAGGTGTGATAACACAACACAATAGTCGAGGTGTGATAACACAACACAATAGTCCAGGTGTGATAACATAACACAATAGTCGTGGTGTGATAACACAACACAATAGTCGAGGTGTGATAACACAACACAATAGTCGAGGTGTGATAACACAACACAATAGTCGAGGTGTGATAACACAATAGTCGTGGTGTGATAACACAACACAATAGTCGTGGTGTGATAACACAACACAATAGTCGAGGTGTGATAACACAACACAACAGTCGAGGTGTGATAACACAATAGTCGTGGTGTGATAACACAATAGTCGTGGTGAGATAACACAACACAATAGTCGTGGTGAGATAACACAACACAATAGTCGTGGTGTGATAACACAACACAATAGTCGTGGTGTGATAACACAACACAATAGTCGAGGTGTGATAACACAACACAATAGTCGTGGTGTGATAACACAACACAATAGTCGAGGTGTGATAACACAACACAATAGTCGTGGTGTGATAACACAACACAATAGTCGAGGTGTGATAACACAACACAATAGTCGAGGTGTGATAACACAACACAATAGTCGTGGTGTGATAACACAACACAATAGTCGAGGTGTGATAACACAACACAATAGTCGTGGTGTGATAACATAACACAATAGTCGAGGTGTGATAACACAACACAATAGTCCAGGTGAGATAACACAACACAATTGTCGAGGTGTGATAACACAACACAATAGTCCAGGTGAGATAACACAACACAATAGTCGAGGTGTGATAACACAACACAATAGTCGAGGTGTGATAACACAACACAATAGTCCAGGTGAGATAACACAACACAATAGTCCAGGTGAGATAACACAACACAATAGTCGAGGTGTGATAACACAACACAATAGTCGTGGTGTGATAACACAACACAATAGTCGAGGTGTGATAACACAACACAATAGTCGTGGTGTGATAACACAACACAATAGTCGAGGTGTGATAACACAACACAATAGTCGTGGTGTGATAACACAACACAATAGTCGAGGTGTGATAACACAACACAATAGTCCAGGTGAGATAACACAACACAATAGTCGAGGTGTGATAACACAACACAATAGTCGAGGTGTGATAACACAACACAATAGTCCAGGTGAGATAACACAACACAATAGTCGAGGTGTGATAACACAACACAATAGTCCAGGTGAGATAACACAACACAATAGTCGAGGTGTGATAACACAACACAATAGTCGTGGGGTGATAAGACAACACAATAGTCGAGGTGTGATAACACAACACAATAGTCGAGGTGTGATAACACAACACAATAATCCAGGTGTGATAACACAACACAATAGTCGAGGTGTGATAACACAACACAATAGTCGAGGTGTGATAACACAACACAATAATCCAGGTGTGATAACACAACACAATAGTCCAGGTGAGATAACACAACACAATAGTCGTAGTGTGATAACACAACACAATAGTCGAGGTGTGATAACACAACACAATAGTCGAGGTGTGATAACACAACACAATAGTCCAGGTGAGATAACACAACACAATAGTCCAGGTGAGATAACACAACACAATAGTCGTGGTGTGATAACACAACACAATAGTCGAGGTGTGATAACACAACACAATAGTCGAGGTGTGATAACACAATAGTCGTGGTGTGATAACACAATAGTCGTGGTGTGATAACACAATAGTCGTGGTGTGATAACACGATAGTCGTAGTGTGATAACACAATAGTCGAGGTGTGATAACACAATAGTCGATGTGTGATAACACAATAGTCGATGTGTGATAACACAATAGTCGTGGTGTGATAACACAATAGTCGTGGTGTGATAACACGATAGTCGTAGTGTGATAACAAATAGTCGAGGTGTGATAACACAATAGTCGAGGTGTGATAACACAATAGTCGAGGAGTGATAACAAAATAGTCGAGGTGTGATAACACAATAGTCGAGGTGTGATAACACAATAGTCGAGGAGTGATAACAAAATAGTCGAGGTGTGATAACACAATAGTCGAGGTGTGATAACACAATAGTCGAGGAGTGATAACAAAATAGTCGAGGTGTGATAACACAATAGTCGAGGTGTGATAACACAATAGTCGAGGTGTGATAACACAATAGTCGAGGAGTGATAACAAAATAGTCGAGGTGTGATAACACAATAGTCGAGGTGTGATAACACAATAGTCGAGGAGTGATAACAAAATAGTCGAGGTGTGATAACACAATAGTCGAGGAGTGATAACAAAATAGTCGAGGTGTGATAACACAATAGTCGAGGTGTGATAACACAATAGTCGAGGTGTGATAACACAATAGTCGAGGAGTGATAACAAAATAGTCGAGGTGTGATAACACAATAGTCGAGGAGTGATAACAAAATAGTCGAGGTGTGATAACACAATAGTCGAGGTGTGATAACACAATAGTCGAGGAGTGATAACAAAATAGTCGAGGTGTGATAACACAATAGTCGAGGTGTGATTACACAATAGTCGAGGAGTGATAACTAAATAGTCGAGGTGTGATAACACAATAGTCGAGGTGTGATAACACAATAGTCGAGGAGTGATAAAATAGTCGAGGTGTGATAACACAATAGTCGAGGAGTGATAACAAAATAGTCGAGGAGTGATAACAAAATAGTCGAGGTGTGATTACACATCCAGTTTGAAAAATTATTAACACTGATATTGTGTCTTGTTTAAATGGTTTTCATCCTTCACTCTGTCATGGCGGACATTATCCATGCCACACTCACTGTCAATACTCCTCAGGTTTTTACTTCCTTTTAAATTAATATTTGTTATTCTTCTTTTTACACGATCAAATAATACCACAGATACCACACTGTTGTGTATCGTACAACACATACCTCAGATACCACATTGTTGTGTATTATACAACATATACCTCAGATACCACACTGTTGTGTATCATACAACACATACCTTAGATACCACGTTGTTGTGTATCATACAACAAATACCTTAGATACCACGTTGTTGTGTATCATACAACACATACCTTAGATACCACACTGTTGTGTATCATACAACACATACCTCAGATTCCACATTGTTGTGTATCATACAACACATACCTCAGATACCACAATGTTGTGTATCATACAACACATACCTCAGATACCACACTGTTGTGTATCATACAACACATACCTCAGATACCACACTGTTGTGTATCATACAACACATACCTCAGATACCACACTGTTGTGTATCATACAACACATACCTCAGATACCACACTGTTTTGTATCATACAACACATACCTCAGATACCACACTGTTGTGTATCATACAACACATACCTCAGATACCACACTGTTGTGTATCATACAACACATACCTCAAATACCACACTGTTGTGTATCATACAACACATACCTCAGATACCACACTGTTGTGTATCATACAACACATACCTCAGATACCACACTGTTGTGTATCATACAACACATACCTCAGATACCACACTGTTGTGTATCATACAACACATACCTCAGATACCACACTGTTGTGTATCATACAACACATACCTCAGATACCACACTGTTGTGTATCATACAACACATACCTCAGATACCACACTGTTGTGTATCATACAACACATACCTCAGATACCACACTGTTGTGTATCATACAACACATACCTCAGATACCACACTGTTGTGTATCATACAACACATACCTCAGATACCACACTGTTGTGTATCATACAACACATACCTCAGATACCACACTGTTGTGTATCATACAACACATACCTCAGATACCACACTGTTGTGTATCATACAACACATACCTCAGATACCACACTGTTGTGTATCATACAACACATACCTCAGATACCACACTGTTGTGTATCATACAACACATACCTCAGATACCACACTGTTGTGTATCATACAACACATACCTCAGATACCACACTGTTGTGTATCATACAACACATACCTCATGTGAGGGAAGAGTTCAACAGATAGTAGTAGCGAGCGAATATATGGTGACGATAGATTGATTGCCAGTCTGCTCGTTAAGGTAGGGTCAGTGTCTAGCTTACGCTATCCTCCTCCCCCTTTTCTCCACCTGGAAAGGTGACGTGTGGGGCTCCGACCAAATGGATAATCACTTGACTCACAGCTCCCAGCACAACTGTAAGTAAAAGCCTCTGTTCCTATTTTAGTGGATATATTGGTTAAAAGCTTCACTTTTAACCAATGCCTTACATTTATCATGGAGAGTGATTTCTCAAGCAGTGTGTAACTTTTGTCTCTTTCTAGCTTGGAATGTCAGCTTGAGTCATCTGGGAACCACAAAAACAGTGTTGAAGAAGACTAACTTCACATGAGTTCTGGGACGTCACTTTTTATCTACATACCTAAGTGTGGCCAACCCCAGGCAACTACCCCTCATCTTTGCAGTGATGAAAGACCTGCGTCCCTATCATCTTAATGGATTATTCAAGGCAAGAGACACTGTGACGAACTAGTCGTTGGGTTGTTACTCAACAGCTGTGACCCCCCCCCTTCACATCAGCAACGGCTACAATTTCTACAAGACGCAGTGTCAACAACATCAACCAGACGCCCCAGTTTAACTGTACATATTAGCGTTGAATTCAAATGTCACTTTTTTTCATTTCATTTTTCTTACAAGTAGGATAAAAGCTCATATTTCAATGTTTTATATTTTTAATTCTAACAATAAAGTGTTTATATTTGTAGGTTATTGTTCTTTTTTCTATTCATTAATTTTCCTAAAGAGGAGCCAGCCTTGGTAAGACCAAGATTAGATCTTACAGGCTTGAGTAAGCCTTCACACCTCAGTTACCACATTATGTATCATACAACACATACCTCGGATACCACATTGTTCCGTATCCAACATGTGATATTGATCCAGTAGAGGAGTGACCTGCTCTAAACCCATGCTGCCCTGGCTTTTGCACTTGTAGTTGAGGAGCGACCTGCTCTAAACCCTTGCTGCCATGAGTGTGTGAGTGTGCGTGTTTACTTGTACATATTTACATGTGGTTGCTGAGGTAGAGTCCTTGTTCCTGGTCCGGATCTCCTCTGGTCGCTACTTCGCTCATCATTCATCAGTGTAAACTCAATTGTTGAAGCTGTGAATGATCCTGCCTCCACCACTTTTTTTTTTTCCCCTCTTGCCACTTTCTAACATCTTGAGGTTAAAGAGCTTTTTTTCTAACATCCCTTACATAGCTGTGCTTCTAACTTTCAGCTGTGCTCTCGTGTCCCTGTTTCCCATCTCTCTCTCTCTCTCTCTCTCTCTCTCTCTCTCTCTCTTCAATCCCTCTCATAATTTTACACATCATGATCATGTCCCGTCTCGTTCGTCTGTCCTCCAATGTCATCAAGCTTAGCGCTTTTAATCTCTCCTCATGGGAACAAGCATATTATCTGTTTTAGTGCTGGGGGTAATGACATTGGGAAGGGCAAGAGACAAGAGCTGCTGGATAAGTACAGGTCAGCCATAGAAGTAGTCAGAGCTAAGGGAGGGATCCCAGTCATATGTAGCATCTTGCCTAGAAAGGGAGTGGGCAATGAATGGATGTCTAGGGCAATTGGTATAAATTGCTGGCTAGACAGGTACTGCAAGGAACTTGCAATCCCATTCATTGATAACTGGGACAAATTCTATGGCAAACGTGATATGTATGCAAAGGATGGGGTTCATCTCTCTGGGGTTGGAGTGGTTGCATTAACCAATTCGATTGAAAGGGTAATAGTCAGAATGTTACTGTTTTACTGTAGCAACAGTCACAATGTTACTGTTCCAGTGTAGCAACAGTCACAATGTTACTGTTCCAGTGTAGCAACAGTCACAATGTTACTGTTCCAGTGTAGCAACAGTCAGTTTCCTTCAGTTAACCGAGCTTCTTGTATTGAACAATAATACCGTCAGTTTAGTTTTAGACTTTACAATTATAGAAGAACTACACAATATACAAATTGAGTTTGAGAGATTTCTTTAGTTCCTCGGATCAAGACCTTTTCATTATCATTAAGTTACCTCTTAAGATGAAAATTGAGGGATCAATAATGCCTCAAATGAATATCAATTTTGTTAAAGCAATATGAAGAAGAGTGAATAGGCCTATTGATCTATGTAGACATGTCCTCCTCAAAGTGATTCATTCACATGTACGTGTTCCACTTATCTAATGTTTTAAATATCATATTCATTTTTCGTTATTTCAATAACATTATACATTATACAGCACTCCCAGCAGAGCTAAGTGTTGTTTGTGATTCGTGGTCACTCGTGGTAATGGAAAGCTCAAAGCAAATATCACCTTCCATTTGAATATCAGCTCCAAAAACAGTTTATATAGTAATGAAACCACGACACAAGACAGGAGATTCTGAAGTGAAGTTGAAAATTTGGCTAGGAATTTCCTTCTTGATGTGCTGGCTTTCTGCGTTATTCTGGGCCCTGGTATGTACTTCTCGACGGTGAATTTTGAAACGACGTCTGGTTTCCATTGTCCCTGTGAGATGTTGAAACATTGTAACATTGTGACTGTTGCTACACTGAAGCAGTAGCATTGTGACTGTTACTACAATGAAACAGTAACATTGTCACTATTGCTACACTGGAACAGTAACATTGCGACTGTTGCTACAATGGAATAGTAACATTCTGACTGTTGCTACACTGGAACAGCAACATTCTGACTGTAGCTACACTGGAACAGCAACATTCTGACTGCAGGTACACTGGAACAGTAACATTGGCATAAGAGACCATAGAATCTAAATTGATCAGCTCACACACTGTCAAAGATGCACTTGTATGGGGTGAGAAAAGAGGCCACTAGAGGAAGAGCTCAACCAATTCGAGTTGCCTGAGATTTGAAAAGAGTGAAAAAAGGAGTTAAGGACAACCTAAAAGAAATCTTCAGCATGTGATGTCTCACTGCTAGGAGGCCAACTGTGTCCTTTATCATAGACATTGTTAAGAAGTCTTTTTGAAAATTTTCTCCACAGTGGGTATTTTACAGTGGGACTGTTTATGTTCTCAGGGAAGGGCTGGTCTACAAATATATCACACAGCACTGCTGCTTACATGAAATATTCGTGGAGTTCCTACTACAGTTGATTTAGCTTTTTCTCATAGATAATTTATTAAGATTTAATATCAAAGTTTCATTGACTCGCAATGCTTCACAAATGTAATGTATACTAACACAGCAGATATTAAATAGATTAGATAAATAATAAAAGCAGCCGTGATCGTTACCTCAACCAGAACTAACCAGGTTCCTACAATAAGCAAGATTTTCTCCTCTACTATTGGTGATTTTTATCCCACAAACAATCCACATCTCATCTTCTTCACTTACAACATTTATATTTAAATATGAACTCTTATATTTTCTAAATCAAAATAAAATGTTTTGTATTCTCAAATCAAATTGTATTTTTCCTGGCAATCCAGTGTTACCAGGGATGACTGTTACCAGGGATGAGTCAGACGACACGACACTACCTGCAACAACCTGTGTAAATATTGGTGTGGTGGAAGTCTAGTGCTGGTCACTCTAACTTTATTATAGGTAGCACAGAGAGGGAGGGGAGGAGAAGGGGGTGAGGAGGGAGGCGCAGGGGGGGGAGGGGGAGATGAAAATAAGCATACATATTAATAATTATCTGCAGAGAAATGATTTTCAACAAGAAATGATATTCATTCTCATTACAGAAAGCCAATATATTAATTTATATAATCAAAACAATCATATTCGACAGGTAAAAATACATTATCAAATTAAACATCTTTTCTCATAACAACGTAGTAACTATAGTTAATCAGAAATCCATAATTCATATCCAGGATTGTTAATTAACGATATAGAAAAAAAAATAGTACATAGAGGTAGGTTGACCTCAGGATTTTTGTCAATGCTCAGCTGTGTATTAAGAAATCTGAATAAGAACTCAGGTAATATATAGTTTGAAGTGCTGTTCAGATTTTTTGGTCTTTCTCAGACCAATAAACAACGTTGGATCTATAGCCAGAGTTGTCAGGACGGACTCGGAATATACCATTTGGTCCAGTTGACCACTGCTGCCACCATGGTTGTTGGTGAGGGGCTCTTGATTTAGGGAATTGGATCTGTGCTCCAGTTCCCCGAATTAAGCCTGAATGCCTTCCACATCCCCCCCCCCAGGCGCTGTATAATCCTCCGGGTTTAGCGCTTCCCCCTTGATTATAATAATAATGCCACCATGGTCCAGTTGACCACTGCTGCCACCATGGTCCAGTTGACCACTGCTGCCACCATTGTCCAGTTGACCACTGCTGCCACCATTGTCCAGTTGACCACTGCTGCCACCATGGTCCAGTTGACCACTGCTGCCACCATGGTCCAGTTGACCACTGCTGCCACCATGGTCCAGTTGACCACTGCTGCCACCATGGTCCAGTTGACCACTGCTGCCACCATGGTCCAGTTGGTCACTGCTGCCACCATGGTCCAGTTGGTCACTGCTGCCACCATGGTCCAGTTGACCACTGCTACCACCATGGTCCAGTTGACCACTGCTGCCACCATGGTCCAGTTGGTCACTGCTGCCACCATGGTCCAGTTGACCACTGCTGCCACCATGGTCCAACAGCTACACATTAACTATGGCCCAGAGAGAGACCAACAATCAATGGGCTGAAAAATAAAGTATAATTAAAACAGAGTCAGTGTATAAATATTAAAGTTAAGTAACAACGACGACTGATGTTGTCGGTCTTCTGTGCTCTTCTTCTTCCTTAATTATAATTAATTTTTTTACATTTTTGTCTCTAGTCAGTCATCTAATTTCATATACTAAAATAACTGGTAAGCATATTCAAGGTGGAGACTCGCAAGAGCATTGTGCAGATCAGCCGGGCTGTGGTTCCTACGTTGGACTACGTGCTGCCAGCAGTAACAGCCTCGTTGATCAGGCCCTGATCCACCAAGCTGCGGGGGCGTTGATCCCCAGAATGCCCTCCAGGTAATGTAACTGGCAAACAATAAAGATAAGTTGAGGAGCAACACACAATGAAACACTAGATATATTTATTTTCAGTATTATTCTTGTGTGCGCTATTAATTAATATTTTTCTGTTGTTTAATGGTGAAAACTAGACGGTAGGAAGTGAGCTTCCTGTTGATGACTCAGACACTTGTGTAAAGTGTGAGTGTGTTGTAGACTGGAGGGACTCACCTACCAAGATTGAGACAATGATCATCTCATAACTGCTTCTTCCGTCTTCAGTGTTATATTTGACTGTATTCTGCCGAAGAAGCCTGCCGTGCAGGTGATACCTTTCGCCAAATAAGATAACCAAGTGTTTCAGATGAGGAGTCTTATTCATCAATTTGTTGATAATGGATACCATAAATTACATGATAATGCATCTTGTTAGTTGCTGCTCGTAGCAAGTATGCTTAGTATATTTTAGGTATTTTGATAAGTATATTACAGCTACTTTCCAGACCTAGTTTAAGGTATTTCCGTTCAATTATAACTGTACGTGCGTTTACATATAACTTATACTCATAATTTTTGTACGTGAATGGTATACAACACCGACAAGATGAAAATTATACACACACATGTAACATCTGGGTATCTTTAATGTAGATGTTTCGCCATCCAGTGGCTTTATCAATACAAATTCTAGGACATAATTTGAAGACAGTAGAACTATATACAAAAGATGAGGTAATCAGTCCCTCATCGTTGGAGTTGGTGTGAAGAGCACCGTAGTTGTGAAGACTCTGGAACACAGGCAAGAAGGCTGGCGCGTATTTACTAGAGTCAAGTGAAAAGGGGACGGGTAGCAGACTTGTCAGACACTGCAACATTATCGAATCTTCGTTCAGAGGGCTTCTCCGCAACCCTCTTCACTTCTACTAACCCGTCCCTTGGGTACGACCGACTTCCACTGGGGAATCCCGCCTATCAGTGACAATGCCTTCGTCTGCTACCCGTCCTCTTTTCACCCCAGGTAGATCTGTTTGTGACTTGAAAAAGCCCACTGTGTGGGCGAAACGTTGTCAATAAAGGATCACATTATACTACATATGTGTTTATATTTCCATCCGTCCTCTTTTCACCTGACGCCATTATATAAGCGCCAGCCTTCTTGCCTGTGCTCCAGATTTTTCACGACTACGGTGCTCCTTACACCAACTTCAAGGATGAGGGACTGATTACCTCATCTTTCGCATATAATTTTACTGTCTTCAAATTATGTCCTAGAATTTGTATTGATAAAGCCACTGGATGACGAAACGTCTACATTAAAGATACCCAGATGTTGCATATGTGTCTAATTTTCATAATGTCTGAGTCCAGAATGAATTAACTCACCCACATCGTTCTTAAACTCTTAATTTTATGGCTGCTGCGACTACCTGACGAAGCCTTTCCGATTTTTGTGTCATCTGTAATCTATGAATTTGTTTTCATATGAGCCCCATTTCAATATTATAAATGTATATTATGATATAAATGGATAAATGACAAATTCCGAGGAATCCACTCGTCATGTTTCACATTAATATTCGATATTACTCACTTCATAGTGTCAGTGAACCTGTCAATGTTTTAGACTTAAAGATCATTACTTATATCATAAGATTTAGGCGTATCTCAAAATTTAATATATTACCAGCACAGGTACTGTTTAACAGGCCTATTGTACCTAACAGTTTAAGATATCAGCTTGAACGCAGTTAATACTGTAATTAAAGGATTCAGGAAAAAGGTATACACCAATTGTTAGCTTTTGAACTTTTTTTTACAATCATGTGCAATTTGTACACTTTATACATTGTGTATGCTATACAGTGTACACACTATACAGTGTACACTCGATACAGTGTACACACTATACAGTGTACACTCGATACAGTGTACACTCGATACAGTGTACACTCGATACAGTGTACACTCGATACAGTGTACACTCTATACAGTGTACACTCGATACAGTGTACACTACACTAACAAATACACTCAAAATACCTGTGAGTTGTGGTAAAGACAGATCGTAAGTATATAATCCCTCACAAGCTACAGCTTTCAGATATCTATACAGAGGACAGCCTGAGGCTTGAACTGTAGGTCCCGAACGGTCCCTTGATACAAGGTAGCCTACCCTGGTGCATCCCTCCTCACCCTGACCAGCTGGCCTACAGTAGAGCTGGCAGTTACTCCACAGATGAATGGTGCTCTCACCCACACATTCCATAAACTACCAAATTTAACCTGTTTTTTAACGGTCTGATGGATTATGGATACATGTGATGCACATGAAATATAATAACGTCCGCTGCATATGCTACAGTTAAGCAGTCACTGATATACACACTACCATTATTACATATACTGTGAGATTTATGATTTGTCTCTCTGATGCATGAGTTGAATATTATGTGCACCAGATGACCAATTTGGTATCCAGAAATATGAAAAAATAATTTATGGCAATGCTGGAGAAAACGATATAAAGAAGCTAGAAGTGAGAAGATAATAAATAAATTTAAACAACCTATTGCAATAACTCAAACAGAAACGAAAAACTTTTCATCAGTGATTCTGGCGAGGATGAGAGTGAGGCAGGATGAGAGTGAGGCAGGATGAGAGTGAGGCAGGATGAGAGTGAGGCAGGATGAGAGTGAGGCAGGATGAGAGTGAGGCAGGATGAGAGTGAGGCAGGATGAGAGTGAGGCAGGATGAGAGTGAGGCAGGATGAGAGTGAGGCAGGATGAGAGTGAGGCAGGATGAGAGTGAGGCAGGATGAGAGTGAGGCAGGATGAGAGTGAGGCAGGATGAGAGTGAGGCAGGATGAGAGTGAGGCAGGATGAGAGTGAGGCAGGATGATAGTGTGGAAGGATGATAGTGAGGCACTAACACTTCCTTAAAGCAACAGCTGCTTTGATATCAAGTACTCTTGATCTGAGGAACTGGAACTACCCTCTCCATTTTCGGATTAAATGTAATAGCCTCCCATTCCTCTCGAACTAAGTGACTCTTACAATTTCGGCCTGAATAAATGTTATTACAGATGACTAATATTTAGATGATATGAAGAACTGGTCTTGTGTGTTATTGTACTGTACTGGTCTTCTGTGTTACTGTACTGTATTGGTCTTTTGTGCTATTGTACTGTACAGGTCTTCTGTGTTATTCTACTGTATTGGCATTCTGTGTTATTGTGGTCTACTGGTCTTCTGAATTATTGTGCTGTACTGGTCCTCAATGTTAATGTACTGTAATGTACTGTCTTCTGTGTATTGTTCTGTACTGGTCTTCTGTGTTGTTGTTCAGTATGGTTTTCTGTTTCACTGTACTGTACTGGTCGTCCGTGTTATTGTAATGTACTGGTCTTCCGTGTTATTGTAATGTACTGGTCTTCCGTGTTATTGTAATGTACTGGTCTTCAGTGTTATTGTACTCAACTGTTCTTCTGTGCTAATGAACTACATTGCTAGCCTGTATTATTGTAATGTACTGGTCTTGTGAGTTATTGTACTGTACTGGTATTTTGTGTTATTGTACTGTACTGGTCTTCTGTGTTATTGTACTGTACTGGTATTCTGTGTTATTGTACTGTACTGGTCTTCTGTGTTATTGTACTGTACTGGTCTTCTGTGTTATTGTACTGTACTGGTATTCTGTGTTATTGTACTGTACTGGTATTCTGTGTTATTGTACTGTACTGGTATTCTGTGTTATTGTACTGTACTGGTCTTCCGTGTTATTGTACTGTACTGGTCTTCGGTGTTACTGTACTGGTCGTCCGTGTTATTGTAATGTACTGGTCTTCCGTGTTATTGTACTGTACTGGTCTTCCGTGTTACTGTACTGTACTGGTCTTCGGTGTTACTGTAATGTACTGATCTGTGTTATTGAACAGAGAAACATAGGGTCACAATTTGAAGTTGAAGACTCAGACGAGTCACAGGAATATTAGGAAGTACTTCTTCAGTCACAGAGTCGTCAGGAAGTGAAATAGCCTAGCAAGTGATGTAGTGGAGGCAGGAACCATACATAGCATTAAGACGAGGCATGACAATGCTCAGGAAGCAGAGAGAGGACCTAGTAGCGATCAGTGAAGAGGCGGGGCCAGGAGCTGAGTCTCGACCCCTGCAACCACAGTTAGGTGAGTACAGTTAGGTGAGAATTGTACTGGTCTTCTGTGTTATTGTACTGTATTGGCCTTCTATGTTATTGTACTGTACAGGTTTTCTGTGTTACTGTGCAGTACTGGTCATCTGTGTCATTGCACTGTACTGGTTATTTGTGTTATTGTAATGTACAGGTCTTCTGTGTTATTGTACTGTGCTAGCATTCTATGTTATTGTATTCTACTGGTCTTCTGCGTTGTGGTGCTGTACTGGTCCTCTGTGTTAATTTACTGTACCAGTTTCTGTGTATTGTTCTGTATTGGTCTTCTGTGGTGTTGTTCTGTACTGGTCTTCTGTATTACTGTACTGTACTAGTCTTCTGTCTTATCGTAATGTACTGGTCTTCTGAGTATTGTATTCTACTGGTTTTCTGAGTTTTTGTGTTGTACTGGTCCTCTGTGTTAATGTACTGTACTGGTCTTCTGCGTTGTTGCTGTGTACTGGTCTTCTGTGTTACAGTACTGTACTGGTCTTCTGTGCTATTGTTCTGTACTGGTCGTCTGTGTTATTGTACTATACTGGTCGTCTGTGTTATTGTACTGTACTGGTCGTCTGTGTTATTGTACTGTACTGGTCTTCTGTGCTGTTGTTCTGTACTGGTCGTCTGTGTTATTGGACTATACTGGTCGTCTGTGTTATTGTACTATACTGGTCGTCTGTGTTATTGTACTGTACTGGTTATTGCGACCCCTGAATGGGTCACAATGTATATAATGTATATTACGTGTTCATATAATTTTATATTGCTTATATTTGCAATATTAGCTAAATCGTAAATATATTGCTTTATTTTATTATTTGACTTAGTTATATTATTAGGTAGGATGTAACATTTATATATTATTCAGTGCTCATAGTTCGAGTGTTAAGTAGCTGACAGCATTGTATAACTACTGTAGTTTTCACTTCGCTTGTTTCACTGCCGGCTTCTGAGTTGCTGGGCAGCAGCAGTTCACGGAGAGTCACGTGATCAGGGGGGAATGATCACACCTCACCAGGAGTGAGAGTCTGCCTGGCCTCAGCTAAGGATTGTCTGTTTGACATTGCTTCTAACAAGAGGTCCCTCTACTGCTCTCCTTTGTGGGCCCTTGTTGGAAGATTGTCTCTGTCGCTTTCTTGTTGTTGGTTCTGTGTAACACTGTTCAGAGAACATAGCCTAGACTTAGTGATTTTCGACGTTGTACTGAGGTTGTGTGTCGCATAGACACTCTGAGAAACTCAGGTCCTGAGCTGTAGCTTCTGACCTAATTTGTACTGGTATCTGTGTACTGTCACAGTCGGGGATTTTCTAATGCTGAACTTAGATTCAGTAGTATGGGAGTTTTGTGACTCTTTTTGGAGGATCTGCAGATGGTCCCTACTTAGTGTCATTATATTATCTCCTTGTTCCTGATTCTGTGTCGCTGCTGCTTGTTATATTGTTGTTCGGCTTATCAGTCGTTTTATTGTTCAAGCAAGCTGTTCTGATTGCCAGGTTGGTCAAGAAGTTAGTTTATGTGAGGACTTTTAGTCAGTCACTGGTTAAGTCTAGTCGAGTCTAGAGACATAGCGAACTACATAGAGCACTTACACACATACACACAAACTTGTATATATTTGTATTATGTTATTATTACAACCCAGGAGTCCAAATGGCCTGTTATCCTGGGTGTAAAGGGAGCAAAATAAACACAGCAGAAAAACTTTTGACTTGTATTATCCTTCACCAATTTAGAACAGAAGTATGTACACTAGATACTAGTGTACTCCACGGTAAGCAAGGCAGAATAGAAGCCTCTAGAGAACAGACCGTGCTTCAACCAGCTCAAGAATGGAAATGACAAGGGCAGACAGGAGAGTGGTACCCACATAACCTCTGCGATTGCCAAAACCATCTTCTAATTGGCTGGAACCTGGGTACTGATTGAACGACTGGGCCCCATCGCCAACCCTTAGTTCCCTGGTTCGCTGGTTGGGGGAGATAGCCTGTAAATGAGGGTGTGTACATGCGCCGAATAAAGGTTACGTACTCTTTGCATGCCACAGTTATTAAATGCTAACAATGTAACAGACGGTACTTAAAAGCAATAAAGATGTGATATGTGCCTTCAGCACAATACTACTGTACACGAGAGAAGTGTAGGAACTTGTATCCTAAATTATATTAAATTGATTAATATACTTTGATAATATACGCCAAGACAACTTTATTGTTATTAATAAACTTATTAAATTTTAATTTCTTTAGTCAGTAGCCTACCAGTTGTAATCCTGAAGCACTATTGAATCTTACTAAATTCTAATGGATAAGTGGACCAAGATACTGACTACTTGCTACAAAAACCCAGTAACAGGCTGAATGCTAGAAAGGCAGTCCTTTCTAGTATTCACTGGAGGTCTCTATGCTTATTAGATATCGCGTTTTTTGTAGCACTGGTCTTCTGTGTTATTGTAATGTACTGGTCTTCTGTGTTATTGTACTGTACTGGTCTTCTGTGTTATTGTACTGTACTGGTCTTCTGTGTTATTGTACTGTACTGGTCTTCTGTGTTATTGTACTGTACTGGTCTTCTGTGTTATTGTAATACGCTGGTCTTCTGTGTTATTGTAATATGCTGGTCTTCTGTGTTATTGTAATATGCTGGTCTTCTGTGTTATTGTAATATGCTGGTCTTCTGTGTTATTGTAATATGCTGGTCTTCTGTCTTACTGTGCTGTACTGGCCATCTGTGCTATTGCACTGTACAGGTCTTTTGTGTTCTTGTACTGTACTGGCATTCTATGTGATTGTACTCTACTGGTTTTCTGTGTTATGGTGCTGTACTGGTCTTCTGTGTTAATGTACTGTACCGGTTTTCTATGCATTATTCTGTAATGGTCTCCCGTGTTATTGTTCTGTACTAGTCTTCTGTGTTATTGTAATGTTCTGGTCTCCTGTCTTATTCTACTCTACTGGTTTTCTGCGTATTCTTCTGAACTCGTCTTCTGTGTTATTCTTCTCTACTGGTCTTCTGTTTCACTGTACTGCACTGGTGTTCTGTGTTATTTCAATGTACTGGTCTTCCGTGTTAATGTACTCTACTGGTAGTCGGTGTTATTGTACCGTACTGGTCCTCGGTGTTATTGTACTTTACTGGTCTTCTATGTATTGTGTACTGTACTGGTCTTCTGAAATTTGAACTGTACTGGCTGTGTTTTTGTACTGTGCTGGTCCTCTGTGTTACTGTACTGCAATGTACTGATATTGTGGGCACTGTACAGTAATGGTCTTCTGTGCTAGTGTACTGTGCTGGTCTTTATGTTACTATACCGAACTGGTCTTCTCTGTTAATGTACTGTACTTGTATTCTGTGTATTGTTCTTTACTGGTCTTCTGTGTTGTTCTGCACTGGTCTTCTGTGTTATTGTACTGTACTGGTATTGTGTGCATTGTACAGTATTGGTCTTGCTTGTTATTGTACTGTACCGGTCTTCGGCGTTACTGTACTGTATGGTCTTCTGTATTATTGTACTGTACTTGTATTCTCTGTTATTGTACTGTACTGGTCTTTTGTATTATTGTATTTTACTGGTGTTCTGTGTCACTGTACAGTACTCGTCTTCCGTGTTACTGTACTGTACTGGTCTTGTGTGTTACTGTACTGTACTGATCTGTGTTATTGTACTGAACTAATCTTCTTTGTTATAGTTCTGTACTGGTTTTCTGTGTTATTATACTGTACTTGTCTTCTGTGTTATTGTACTGTACAGGTCTTCTGTGTTAAGGTGCTGTACTGGTCCTCTGTATTATTTTACTGTACCTGTCTTCTGTGTATTGTTCTGTATTGGTCTTCTGTGTTGTTGTTATGTACTGGTCTTCTGTGTTACTGTAATGTACTGGTCTTCTGTGTATTGTACTCTACTGGTCTTCTGAGTTTTTGTGCTGTACTGGTTTTCTGTGTCACTGTACTGCACTGGTCTTCTGTGTTATTATGTTCTGGTCTTCCGTGTTATTGTACTCTACTTGTCTTCTGCGTTATTGTACTGGGCCTCTGTGTTATTGTACGCTACTGGTCTTGTGTGTTGTTTTATACTGGTCTTTTGTGCAGTTGTACTGTACTCTTTTTCAGTGATTTGAAATGTACTGGTCTTCTGTGTTATTGTACTGTACTGGTCTTCTATGTTATTGAACCGTAGTGGTCCTCTGTGTAACTGTACTGAACTGTTCCTGTGTGCTACTGTACTGTACTGGTATTCTGTGTTATTGTACTGTACTGGTCTTCTGTGTTAGTGAACTGTATTGCTAGTCTACGTTATTGTAAAGTACTGTTCTTGTGTTATTCTTTGTGCTAGTCTACTGTGTTATTGTACTGTACTGGTACTCTGTGTTATTGTACTATTCTGGTCTTCTGCGTTATTATTCTGTACTGGCATTCTGTGTTATAGTACTGTACTGGTCTTTTGTGTTATTGTTCTGTACTGGATTTTCTGCGTTATTGCACTGTAATGATGTTCTGTGTTACTGTACTGTACTGGTCTTCTGTCTTATTGTATTCTACTGGTATTTTTTTATTGTACAGTACTGGTCTTACGTGTTACTGTACTGTACCTGTCTCCTTTGTTATTGTACTGTACTGATCTGTGTTATTGTGCTGTACTAGTCTTCTGTGTTATTGTGCTGTACTAGTCTTCTGTGTTATTGTATTGTATTGGCCTTCTATGTTATTGTGCTCTACTGGTCTTCTGTGTTAATGAACTGTATTGCCCGTCTCTGTTATAGTACTTCTCTGGTCTTCCGTGTTATTGTACTGTACTGGTCTTCTGTGTTACTGTACTGTGTTTGTCTTCTGTGTTTCTGTACCGTACTGGTCTTTGTTATTGTACTGTACTGGTCTTCTGTGTTATTGTACTGTACTGGTCTTCTGTGTTATTGTACTGTACTGGTCTTCTGTATTATTGTACTGTACTGGCCTTCTGTGTTATTGTACTGTACTGGCCTTCTGTGTTATTGTTCTGTACGGGTCTTTTGTGCTATTGTACTGTACAGGTCTTCTGTGTTACTGTACTGTGTTTGTCTTCTGTGTTTCTGTACCGTACTGGTCCTCTGCGTTACTGTACTGTACTTCACTGGTATTGTGTGTATTATACTTTGCTGGTCTTCTGTGTTATTAAGCTTTACTGATCTGTGTTAGTGTACTGTGCTGGTCGTATACTGTTATGGTATTCTGTGTATTGTTCTGTACGGGTCTTCTGTGTTATTTTACTGTACTGGTCTTCTGTGTTATTTTACTGTACTGGTCTTCTGTGTTATTTTACTGTACTGGTCTTCTGTGTTATTGTACTGTACTGGTCTTCTGTGTTATTTTACTGTACTGGTCTTCTGTGTTATTTTACTGTACTGGTCTTCTGTGTTATTTTACTGTACTGGTCTTCTGTGTTATTTTACTGTACTGGTCTTCTGTGTTATTGTACTGTACTGCGCTGGTATTGTGTGCATTGTACTGTTATAGTCTTCTGTGTTATTGTACTGTGTTGGTGTACTGTGCTGGTCGGCTGTGTTACTGTACCGTACTAGTCCTCTGTGTTAATGTACTGCGCTGGTATTCTGTGTATTGTTCTGTACTTGTCTTATGTGTTAGTGAACTGTACTGGTCTTCTGTGTTATTGTAATGTACTGGTCTTCTGTGTTATTGTACTGTACTGGTCTTCTGTGTTATTGTACTGTACTGGTCTTTTGTGTTATTGTACTGTACTGGTCTTCTGTGTTATTGTACTGTACTGGTCTTCTGTGTTATTGTTCTGCACTGGTCTTCTGTGATTTGTACTGTACTCGTTTTCTGTGTTTTTGTACTGTACTGGTTCTCTGTATTATTGTACTGTACTGTGTTATTCTGTGTTTCTGTGTTAATGAATTGTATTGCTCGTTTGTGTTCTTCTGTGTTACTGTACTGTTCTGGTCTTTTTGTGTTATTGTACTGTACTGGTCTTCTGTGTAACTGTTCTGTATTCGTCTTCTGTGTTACTGTACTAGTCCACTGTCTTACTGTACAGTGCTAGTCCTCTGTGTTATTGTACTGTACCGGCGTTCTTTGTTACTGTACCGTACTGGTCCACTGTGTTACTGTACTGTACTCGTATTCTGTGTTATTGTACTCCTCTTCTGTGTTACTATACTGCACTGGTCTTCTGTGTTACTGTACTGTACTAGTCATCTGTGTTACTGCACTGTACTGGTCTTTTGTGTTACTGTACTGGTCTTGTTTGTTATTTTACTGTACTGGTCTTCTGTGTTACTGCACTGTACTGGTCTTCTGTATTGCTGTGCTGGTCTTGTTTATTTTACTGTACTGGTCTTCTGTGTTATTTTACTGTACTGGACTTCTGTGTTATGGTACTGTACTGGTCTTCTGTGTTTTTGCACTGTACTGTTCTTCTGTGTTATTGTACTGTACTGGTCTTCTGTGTTATGGTACTGTACTGGTCTTCCGTGTTTTTGCACTGTAATGGTCTTTTGTGTTATTGTACTGTTATTTTCTTCTGTTATTGTATTGTACTGTTCTTCTGTGTTACTGAATTGTACTGGCTTTCTGTTCTTGTAATGTACTGGTATTCCGTGTTATTGTTCTGTACTGGTCTTTTGTGGTTTGGACTGTACTGGTTTTCTCTGTTTTTGTACTGTGCTGGTCTTCTGTGTTTCTGTACCGTACTGGTCCTCTTCGTTACTGTACTGTACTGCACTAGTACTGTGTGTATTATACTGTACTGGTCTTCTGTGTTATTGTACTTTACTGATCTTCTGTGTTAGTGTACTGTGCTGGTCTTCTGCGTACTGTACCGTACTGGTCGTATACTGTTCTGGTATTTTGTGTATTGTTTTGTACTGGTCTTCTGTGTTATTGTACTGCACTGGTCTTGTGTGTTATTGTACTGTACTGGTCTTCTGTGTTATTGTACTGTACTGGTCTTCTGTGTTATTGTACTGTACTGGTCTTCTGTGTTATTGTACTGTACTGGTCTTCTGTGTTATTGTACTGTACTGGTCTTCTGTGTTATTGTACTGTACTGGTCTTCTGTGTTATTGTACTGTACTGGTCTTCTGTGTTATTGTACTGTACTGGTCTTCTGTGTTATTGTACTGTACTGGTCTTCTGTGTTATTGTACTGTACTGGTCTTCTGTGTTATTGTACTGTACTGGTCTTCTGTGTTATTGTACTGTACTGGTCTTCTGTGTTATTGTACTGTACTGGTCTTCTGTGTTATTGTACTGTACTGGTCTTCTGTGTTATTGTACTGTACTGGTCTTCTGTGTTATTGTACTGTACTGGTCTTCTGTGTTATTGTACTGTACTGGTCTTCTGTGTTATTGTACTGTACTGGTCTTCTGTGTTATTGTACTGTACTGGTCTTCTGTGTTATTGTACTGTACTGGTCTTCTGTGTTATTGTACTGTACTGGTCTTCTGTGTTATTGTACTGTACTGGTCTTCTGTGTTATTGTACTGTACTGGTCTTCTGTGTTATTGTACTGTACTGGTCTTCTGTGTTATTGTACTGTACTGGTCTTCTGTGTTATTGTACTGTACTGGTCTTCTGTGTTATTGTACTGTACTGGTCTTCTGTGTTATTGTACTGTACTGGTCTTCTGTGTTATTGTACTGTACTGGTCTTCTGTGTTATTGTACTGTACTGGTCTTCTGTGTTATTGTACTGTACTGGTCTTCTGTGTTATTGTACTGTACTGGTCTTCTGTGTTATTGTACTGTACTGGTCTTCTGTGTTATTGTACTGTACTGGTCTTCTGTGTTATTGTACTGTACTGGTCTTCTGTGTTATTGTACTGTACTGGTCTTCTGTGTTATTGTACTGTACTGGTCTTCTGTGTTATTGTACTGTACTGGTCTTCTGTGTTATTGTACTGTACTGGTCTTCTGTGTTATTGTACTGTTTTATATTACATATATTTTTGTGTGTAATTATGATGGTTTGTTTGTTATTAAGCTTTTTTGTGTGTTATTGTACTAATTTATTTGTCACTACACTGTTTTATGTCTCAGTTTACTTTTTTATGTGTTTCTCTAATGATTTGTGTCACTATAATTTTTTATTGTTATGATACTTATGAGTTACTTTCATGTTTTGTGTGTTAATACACTGTTTTATATGTCACTGTAAAACCATCTGACTTGATTCATCTTAACCAAACCATACCACGGGCGGGATTTGAGACTCTCTGACCGCGGGTTCAAATCCCGCCCGTGGTTCGGTTTGTTTGCAATCGTGCCATTACGATTTCGTGAGTCTCGTTTTATTCATCTTATACGTTACAAACGAATCGCTACCTAAAGTCTTTTACCAATAGAGTGTTGCCAAAACTATTTCCAACAGAAACCTACCGGAGGTCTTCTACTAAAAGTCTTCTGGTAACAGTCCTTCCAGTAGTAATCTCATAATAGCGTCCAGTCTTATAAACTTGATTCCTACCAACAGAATCCTAAGAAAAGAATCCTGTCAATAAGTTTTCTATCAGGTATTTACCAGACAGGTTACATAGAGTATTATTAACTCTGGTGTATCAGACAGACTTTATACACATCACAACACAACGATGGTGGTGAAAAAACACATAACAGCAGAGAGGAACTTTCACCTGTGAAACAAACTCCTTCATTCAATAGTTCCCTTCTACAGTTTTGTCTTTTTCATTACTTTCCAGCTATATGCCATATATCTCTGCAACATAGTGCACCACAACATTCAGTGTGTCA
Organism: Cherax quadricarinatus; assembly: GCF_038502225.1. Lineage (NCBI taxonomy): Eukaryota > Metazoa > Arthropoda > Malacostraca > Decapoda > Parastacidae > Cherax > Cherax quadricarinatus. The sequence continues at coordinate 31,627 of NW_027195853.1, read as the reverse complement.
TATATCTCTGCAACATAGTGCACCACAACATTCAGTGTGTCATATATCTCTGCAACATAGTGCACCACAACATTCAGTGTGTAATATATCTCTGCAACATTGATGCATCACAGTACATAACAGTCGTACTGGGAGACATTAACACACAGTCGTACTGGCCAGGTTGTGGCAGTCGTACTGGCCATTGTGGCACCAAAATTCTTATTATCAGTAGATCGTAATCATCCAGGTTGACTAGTTTTTATTTTCATCACCGAGTTTTTATATTCATCACCGAGTTTTTTTTTTTATCCATCAGTTGTGGTGAATGTTTCTTATGTCATTATTGAAGAGGTGAGAGAAGAGAGTATGAGAAAACTGAGAGAATTATTTAATAATTAATTCTAATTAAACTAAATGTTTATTAAGATAATTTATAAGAATATCTCTGTTTTAACTCCAAGTCTCTGAAGTTAATCACTTCTTCACATATTTATATCCTTTTCCAAAATATTTCATCAAAATATTGTAACCCTCATTCCAGTTTCTTAAGAAAATTTAAATAACATGATCAAGAAAATTTTCTTACAATAACATGTGGCGTGTATCAAGAATTTTCTTAATTTTCTTACACTATTCATATAGAACTCATTAATTTAAACAGTGGCGTGAGAGAGTGTAGATATGCTTATGAGAACGTGTACACATGTATGTATATGTGTACGTAGTAGTGTGTTTGTAGTGATGTGTATGTGTAGATGAAAGTGAAAAGTAAACTTCAGAAGAAAACTTATATGAACTACATAATAATTCACAATAAAGAAGAGCACAGTTCTGTGGTACAGCTGTCAGCCTGGCTGACTCTGCTGTCAGCCTGGCTGACTCTGCTGTCAGCCTGGCTGACTCTGCTGTCAGCCTGGCTGACTCTGCTGTCAGCGAGCCTGGCTGACTCTGCTGTCAACAGTTAGTCAGTCAGAATAAAAGAAATGAGTCAATAAGAAGAATAAAACTGGTAAATTTAGAATGTATTAATATTGAAGTTTGTGAGGCAGTTGTAATAAAGTCCTGGAATACTTAATGATTTTGTTCATAATGTTTATAAAAGAAAAGGGAAAACTTTAAAGAATGTAATAATTATAATGGAATAAGACTGTTGACCATAAAGTGTGTCAGAAATATGATGGATGAAATGATGGAAAAGACAAAATATGCGTACCAAAGAAGAGTGTGAATTCTGAAAGGGAAATTAATATATGCATCAAGTGTAAACAATGAAATACCCAAGTGAAAAACACTTATATAAAGGGAAGCAACACTTAGGTGGATTTATAGGTTTGATAAAAATATACTAGAGTTAAAAATGTATTTAATCTTAGCAAATGTTTTGAGAGCAATAGTGTTGAATTAAGTTATAATATGCAAGAAAGACGGTAAAGATTTACACAAAAAACTTGGTGTTAGATAATGTTGTGTGATGTCACCTGTGGTCTTAAAGACGTGTGATGTCACCTGTGGTCTTAAAGACGTGTGATGTCACCTGTGGTCTTAAAGACGTGTGATGTCATTGTACTTTGCTCAGAAGACAGTATATACAGAGTAAGCCATCATGTAGACCAGGTGTCACTCTAAACACAGCTTTATTAACACATTATGTAAAACTCTGTATATACACACACACATATATATGTGTGCGCGCATGTATGTATATATCCGACCTTCAAATTCATTTACGAAACACCAGAAATAGCTATTATTATAAATTTGTTATAGTTTTCATAGAGGAAATTTAGAGATTTGAATTTGATACTTTTTCATACATAATAACATGTACACATGACATTCGTGAACACACAAGAACAGGTACATATGACACCAATATACAATAACACGTAGATATTACATTCATTTATACAAAATAACATGTTACACACGACACACAGTCCTCCACTAGTGTCTCAAACGTGTTCATCTTTATATATTTACATATTTCACATAGAATGTCGCTCACAAACACATTTAAACTGCTAAATAAGTTAAAAAAAACTTGTTCTCAGTATAAATTCATAGTGTAACATAAGAGGAATTCCAAAATTGTAATTAATTAGCCCCCGAGGTGGCCGAGCTGTGTACGAGCTTCGTCTCGTCCAGCTGGTCTACGGTTCCAGGCTGTCTTGGTGGATGTAATTACTGGACGCAGTTTACTGTGTGTCCCCTCCAGTAATTCCACCTACCTGGACAGTCACTACCGTAGACCAGCTAGACAAGACCAAGTTTCCATTCAGCAAGGTCACTGAGGGTGGCAACCGCTGACTCTGGGGAAGTGGGGAAGGGAGTCCACTCAGTGACACAAGTGGATTCCTGGAGACACTGATCCGGGGAAGGCACCGCCGACCTTAGGTAAGTGGGGAAGGGGAAACATCCGGGAGCGAACGGATGGATTCCTGGATACATGAGCTTGGGGAAGGTTGTAGTTGAGGCTGACCTTAGGTAAGTGGGGAAGGGGAGACATCCGGGAGCGAACGGATGGATTCCTGGATACATAAACCTGGGAAAGGCATGAATACCAGCAGTTGAGGCTGACCTTGGGTAAGTGGTGAAGGGAAGACATCCGGCGGTAGACGGATCGATTCCTGGATACATGAACCTGGGTAAAGCAAGAATACCGCTGACTTTGGGGAAGTGGAGAAGGGATTTCCACCTGAGGTGACACCAAGTGGACTCCTGGAGACACTGATCCGGGGAAGGCACTGACCTAACTCGCTGACCTTAGGTAAGTGGGGAAGGGAAGACATCCGGGAGCGAGCGGATGGATTCCTGGATACATAAACTTGGGGAAGGTTGTTGTTGAGGCTAACCTTGGGTAAGTGGGGAAGGGGAGACATCTGGGAGCGAGCGGATGGATTCCTGGATACATGAACCTGGGGAAAGCATGAATACGTGCAGTTGAGGCTGACCTTGGGGAAGTGGGGAAGGGAAGACATCCGGCGGTAGACGGATCGATTCCTGGATACATGAACCTGGGTAAAGCAAGAATACCGCTGACTTTGGGGAAGTGGGGAAGGGATTCCACCTGAGGTGACACCAAGTGGACTCCTGGAGACACTGATCCGGGGAAGGCACTGACCTAACTCGCTGACCTTAGGTAAGTGGGGAAGGGAAGACATCTGGGAGCGAGCGGATGGATTCCTGGATACATAAACTTGGGGAAGGTTGTTGTTGAGGCTAACCTTGGGTAAGTGGGGAAGGGGAGACATCTGGGAGCGAGCGGATGGATTCCTGGATACATGAACCTGGGTAAAGCAAGAATACCGCTGACTTTGGGGAAGTGGAGAAGGGATTCCACCTGAGGTGACACCAAGTGGACTCCTGGAGACACTGATCCGGGGAAGGCACTGACCTAACTCGCTGACCTTAGGTAAGTGGGGAAGGGAAGACATCCGGGAGCGAGCGGATGGATTCCTGGATACATAAACTTGGGGAAGGTTGTTGTTGAGGCTAACCTTGGGTAAGTGGGGAAGGGGAGACATCCGGGAGCGAACGGATGGATTCCTGGATACATGAACTTGGGGAAAGCATGAATACGTGCAGTTGATGCTGACCTTGGGGAAGTGGGGAAGGGAAGACATCTGGCGGTAGACGGATGGTTTCCTGGATACATGAACCTGGGGTAGGCATGAATACAGGTTGGTGAGGCTGACCTTGGGAAAGTGAGAAAGGGGAAACATCCGGCGGCGGACGGATGAATTCCTGGATACATAACCCTAGGGAAGGCTGAGGCTGGAAGGCAGAGAGAGAGAGGCGAGGCTGACCTTAGGGAAGTGAGGAAGGGTAGACATCCGGGGGCCCACGGATGGATTCCTGGACACATGAACCTGGGGAAGGCGAGGGGGGGGGGCGGACCTTAAAGACGAACCACTGGCCTCCACGTGGCAAGGTCTGGTAACTCAGAGATAACTCTGAGGCTGACAGTGGTCGCAAATTATTAATGTTATTATAATTCAAGATTTGCTAATTTGGATTCAAAAGCGTCTACCAGGGTGGTATTATTTCCAATCCAGCCACTCTCATAGGAGCCACGGTAGTGTTCTTATTTTGTTCATTCACCGGAGTTAACATTAATAAAAATAACATTAATAAAAATATTGTTCTTATTTTTGATTAACACAACAGAGATAACATTGCAACAACTAGAAATGGCAGTAATATATGTTTGAGAGTCGTTGAGCGATGTGAAGATGACAGGTCTCCTGGGTACACATGTCTGGTACTCTAACATAACCAAAACCACCACAAAAACAGTAAATATACAACCATCTAAAACCGTAAATATACAACCATCATTGCACAAGACCGTGGCCCACAGTACAGATGTTGGAGAGGAGTCTCCTCCTTCTTCCTCTACTGGGGAAAGTAGATGGAATCCAGGACGGGGTGGCCCTGGCTTGGATACTGAGGATTATAGTGCAGTCCCAGAACCTGCAGAAATTGACAACACACCTCCCAACAATTCTCAACCAAAGGTGAATTTGTGCAAATATTATGCTTGGGGCATCTGTAAGCATGGAATAACAGGGGAAAAAAATGGGACATGCAAGTTTGACCATCCCAAAAAACTGTAGCGACCTCCTGTCTAAAGGAGTGTGTCGTTCTTCTTCCTGTACTTTCTTTCACCCAAAAATGTGCCACTCCTCGGTCCTCCAGAAGCAGTGTTACAACATCGAGTGCCCTGCATACCATCTAAAAGGGACCAGGAGGCACAGACCCCACAAGACAAACAATAGTAGCTACGACAACCCAACTCCAGGTGATTTTTTAGTGGCAGGAAACGAAAAAAGAAAATGGAAGGAAATAACAAAAATAGTCCACCACCTTGGAGCCTTGTTGGACTGGAGGCGCAGCCAGTGGCCACCCATGGCCCTCCAGAATTACAACTACTGATGCCAATAAAAGATAAACGTTTAGTGACGGGAAGCCGGAATATAGCGTAGTGTGTATATTGTACTAATGAGAGGTCTATCTACCTGGAGTTTACCTGGAAGGCATTCTGGGGATCAACGTCCCCCGCGGCCCGGTCCACGACCAGACCTCTCGGTGGATCAGGGCCTAATCAGCGAGGCTGTTACTTCTGGCCGCACGTAGTCCAACGTAAGAACCACAGCCCGGCTGATGTGGTACTGACTTTACCAGGGGTCTATTGGTAATTCCCCTTATGGCTGGTGGGAGGCTGTTGAACAATCTTGGGTCACGGATACTTATTGTCTTTTATCTTAGTGTATTAATGACGCCCCTACTTTTCATCGGGGTATGTTGTATCACCTTCCAAGTCTTTTGCTTTCGTAAGGAATGATTTGTGTGTGCAGATTAGGGACCAGTCCCTCTAAGATTTTCCAGGTGTAGATTATGATGCATCTTTCTCGCCTGCGTTCCAGTGAGTACAAGTCAAGTGCTTCCAAGTGTTCCCAGTAGTTAAGGTGTTTGATGGAACTTATATGTGCAGTAAAGGTTTCTTGTACATTGTCTACGTCTGCATTTTCACCTGCCTTGAATGGAGAGAACATAAATTATTAAAAAAATAGAAATCATTAGAATCAGATCAATTACTCGAGAATGACTTTTCTAATTAACTTCAAACTTTTCCCATTAATGGATTTATTTTAACACAGTTTGTCACTCACACTGAACCATGTCAAATTTTAATTTGATAATTTTATCAAGCAAATTGTTTCTGATGTTTTAACTGGTGAATGACTCTTCCGATCAGCGTCATCATATTTATTTTTAATTTTAATCCTTATGGAAGCCAATTTTTTTTTTTTTTTTTTTTTTTTTTTTTGCAAATTTTATCAATTTTTTTTCTTTAAATAAAAGTAAAATATCTTTCTTATTGGATGTCTTTTACGATCAGTTTCAAACCCTAAATATTTGTCTTCCTTTATTTTCCTTTATTTTCTTTTGTGAAAATCTTATCAAATTTCTTTTGATTTCTCCAAAAATGAAAATATTTTTTTTAAAGAATTTTTTAAATGTAAATGCAAAAAAAAATGGAAAGAAATAAAATTCCGTGATTTAATGGAGTTTTTAAATTAACAAGGAAATGCTTTCATATGTTTAGGAATAATATCATAAACATTTTCGTTTCTTTCATTACAAATATTATATTATTACTGGAAAAGCCATATTCACTCAGCTACAAGATTTCAACGGATGTTTAATTTATCTTTGGCAAAGATTCTTGGGAATCTTTGCATGTCTGGACGACCTCTGTATAAGAACATGAGAACATAAGAAGGAACACTGCAACAGGCCTACTGAGCCATAGGAAGCAGGTCCATGCCCCCACCCCCCCGGCTTAGAACAATGACCACTTAGTCAGGTCACTTCCACTTAAGGAAGCAGCACGGCACCAGACCTGGTAGTACAAGCTAGTCAGGTCCAACTCATACGCACCCACACCCACTCATGTATTTACCCAACATTTTTTAAAACTACACAAGGTCATAGCTTCTATGATGGTACTGGGGAGTTTGTTCCACTCATCCACAACTCTATTACCAAACCAGTGCTTTCCTATATCCTTCCTGAATCTGAATTTTTCCAGCTTGAAACCATCGCTGCGAGTCCTGTTTTGGCTGGAAATTTTCAGCACGCTAATTACATCCCCTTTATTTATTCCTGTTTTCCATTTATACACCTCGATCATATTCCCCCTAATTCTACGCCTTTCGAGAGAGTGCAGATTCAGGGCCCTCAGTCTATCCTCATAGGGAAGATTTCTGATACATGGGACCAACTTTGTCATCCTCCTCTGTACGTTTTCCAGAGCATTTATATCCATTCTGTAATACGGTGACCAGAACTGTGCAGCATAGTCTAAATGAGGCCTAACCAAGGATATATAGAGTTGAACAACCTGAGGACTTCCATTATTTATACTTCTAGATATGAAGCCAAGGATTCTGTTAGCTTTAATGCTAACACTTATGCACTGTTGTCTTGGTTTCAGATTAATGCTAACCAGAACTCCTAAATCCTTTTCGCAGGTATTAAGCTCTTCAATATTCAGTTTATAAGTGGCATGGTTATTGTCCTGTCCAACATTTAGAACTTTGCATTTGTCTATTTTAAACTGCATCTGCCACTTCTCCGACCACTGCATCAGTCTATTCAAATCATCCTGGAGTGCACTATTGTCCTCAACAGAATGAATTGGACGGGTTATTTTGGTGTCATCAGCAAATTCCCATAATTCTTCCCCCCGTGGGATTGTTGGAGAAAGCTTCTTTGATCAGACATTTTGCTCCTTTTAACCTCCAAATACTATAGTAAATAAGCAAAGGACCCCAATGGAAATAAGTCACTCTAACCTTTTTGGGTTATGCTAGGTTCTTTACACATATACTGCTGTGTTTGATAATCTTTGTAACTGTATTTGTGTTAACCTGAATAATCTTACTTATAACTAATTACATTATTTGAACCCATGATACTGGTGATTGGTTCTTGATCCAAGAAACCAGACATATCTTTCCCTTGCTTGAATCGAATTTTAATGCCTCCCATTCCACTGGTGCTATATACCCGTAAGCATTTAGCGCTTTTATCTGATAATATAATTCTGAACGTTATCTATGTACAGTGACAGATACAACGTAACGTTTAAAGTCAATTTGTGCCGTAAATTTGTTCAGTTATCTATCATGCAAACCTTCCGTTTTCTGTTTCATTATTCTCAACCGTCTATATTTGTAATATAATAAATGATCTTGACAGTCGAGTGGAAAAATACTGAAGAACTTTTGCTTGATCTTTCTTACCTTAATAACAGTTTTTCTTTCTTCTCTTAATAAATCAGCGTTGTTAGTAATTACTAACTTGTATTAATGTTGGTAGAATTTTTTTTTTATATTTTATTTAAAACATCATAAATACAAGGCTGCTTAAAAATTAAATAGCATCACCATACATAATCTAAGAGTACAACGAGGTACACACCATAAATACCAGAAAAAATCTTTAACTAATACGTATAGATATATACGACAAACACCATAAAATGCATACGTACGTTTCACTAAACACACACAATACCAAAAGATATAACTGTTTGCGTAACAAATATAACACTGGTGGAAACCCCACTTAACCCATTATAACCTACATGCACATCATACAAACATGTTACATTGATGTTTAAACAATAGTTTATGTAATTTGCATACAAAATATACAATTGATTATAGAAATTCCAACTTAGACACAAATTCAATGATTTACTCTAACACAAATTCATTAACATAATAAATATTATATAAATTGACGATCATATTAATCGTCAGCAATTTCCATCCATTCCATAAGTGTTCAATCTTGATACCTATGAACTACGATTGAATCACAAACAAAAATCATAATGTTGCTACATATTTATAGGATACAATTGGACGACTCAGGGTAATGTACACGTGTTATATCCCTTTAATACTTTGGTGACTCACAGACTAGATTGAACAGTAACAGGGAAGGGATAAAACATGCATATAAACATATATACATACATATATATATATATATATAAATATATATATTTATATATATATATATATATATATATATATATATATATACATAAATAATACATACATATATACATACACATATACATACACATATACATACATATATATATATATATATATATATATATATATATATATATATATATATATATATATATATATATATATATATATATATATATATATATATATATATATACGTATACACACATATACACACATACATACATATATATGCACGTTTATATACCCAAATATCTGGACCTCCATAACACAATCAAAAACAAAACTAAGAAAACTAGTGACTCAAGAATACAACGAGTCTTTACACAAAGGAAGCATCAAAAACAAACATGTAAAGGCACCCCAGTCATTTTGTACATAAAAGGTACAATAAGTAACCCTAACCCCTGAATCTACAACCACACATCCATAACAACTAAAAAACATTCATGCCCAAACTCATATTCACGCAACTCACATCCTTCCCCCCAAGAGACGAGCCAGCTATTGCCCACTGACCTACACGACAACTTATTCGGCATGCCCGTATATTTATCACAGATTCACAAGGGTTTCAAGAGTGAGCCTTTTATAACCGTCCGAAAAACCCTTATCCCACCTCCTCCCATACAATTCCCTATTCCTACACATTGTACGATAAAACGTTATTGCAAGGACACGCCTTCTCACCTCACTGACCCCTTTTCCCCGCATTACCCACGAAATATAAATGTAATCCACGATAATATAATCTAAAGCCCGTTCAACATCCTGGTCTAATCCACCGATGTCGAGACTTAACGCACGCAGGACCTGCACTCCTCTGCCTCCCACCCTCTGTACCACCCTACCCAACCAACTCCTGACATCTTCTAAACCTTCGCAAAAATAGACAACGTGAAAAGCCGTGTCTTCCCCACCACAAAACCCACACCCGCCTCCCTCCACGACTCTTCTGGATCGTAGTATTGCCCCTGACGGCAATATACCATGTAAAAAACGAAACATGACTTCACGCACCCTAGGCCGTAATTTCAACTTGCTAAATCGGAGCCATATATTTTCCCACGAGTACATGGGGAACAAACCTTCTACTGGAGCTGCGCACGTACCCCCCAGTAACCTACTTAAAACCCTTATGCGAATGTTCCTCCGTTCCTTTACCATCAACAAAGCTCGTAGTACAATCTCACATTCCCTTAACTCCATTCCCCTATACCACTTTTGCACCCTCGTATATACTTGGTCCATATTTCCCGCCATCACACCCACACGCCAAACCTCCCACTTTAGAAAAACACATTTCACCCTACGCTTTAAGTCCAACAATCCCAAACCTCCTCGACGTACAGGTAACATAACAACCTCACGTTTTAACCAATCACACCTCGATCCCCACAGAAAGGTAAATACTCTTCTCAATATTCCATTGATCGCTGTTCCTGTAATTGGGAATACAGCCGCAACGTGCCACACCTTACTATACAATAAAACGTTAACAACAATCACACGTTGGGCCAGAGTGAGATGTTGGGGCCTCAAAACACCCAGACGACCAATGACCTTTTCCAACGTCCTTACTGAATTTTCCTCCCGCGCCACATCCAAATCGTCTCTATAAATAATACCACAAATCTTTAATGACATCGCAGTTGTGTTAACCACGTTACAGCTCACCATTCCTCCCCCTTTCCAGGTACCCAACCCCATGATCATCGACTTTTCACTATTTACCTTCATACCCGTGGCACGTTCAAACACACGCACAACATCTTCCAACCCTTTCATAGACATTCGTTCACACACCAAAACAGTCGTATCATCCACATAACCTATTAATGCCGGCCAACAATCCCCTTCCCCTACCCCGCCCCCACCCCGGGAACTAACTGTGCTCTCAACCATCCTGTAAAAGGGATCCTGAAAACACGCAAATAAGATCTGTGACATAGGGCACCCTTGTCTTAAACCGCTACCCATCTCAAAATCCGTCCCCATACACCCATTTATTTGTACCCTCATCCTTGCCCCCTTATACAGCGTGTTTACCCACCCAACTATTTCTTCTCCATAACCCTGTCTCCGAAGAATACTCTCCAGTGCACCCCTTTCCACTCTATCATAGGCGGCTCGCCAGTCCAAGGCCAGTAAAGCCGCCCCCTCCCCTCCCCCCTTTGACTCCACAAAACTTCTTATAAGCCCGTGACCTTCTAACATCGACCTGCCCGGCGACCCATACTGCGATGACGAAACGACCCTCCCCACCACGCATTTTACCCTATTACCCAAAATTTTTGCGAAAACCTTATAGTCTGCACAGAGCAACGATATCGCCCTATACTGCCCAAGGTTTGGCTGCCCTTTGCCTTTCGGGACCAACACCACAACTGCCGTATTCTGCTTATCACCTAACGTACCCTTCTCCTTCATACAATTTAATAATCTTACCATGAACTTCCCAATCAACTCCCAATGCTGCAAATAAAATTCCACCGGTAAACCATCAATACCCGGGGCCTTGCCCTTCCTCATTCCATGTAAAGCAATTTCAATTTCCTCCTCAGTAATAACCCCACCCAAAGCCTTCCTATCACTGTGACCCAAAATGCACTTAGCATACGTGCACACCTTACTTAATTCCACTTCATCCACGCCACTACTAGTCCAGTGTTTTTTATACCATGTATCCGCATATGCACTCATAGCTTTTGTGTTTCGTATCACTTGACCTGCTCTATGTATTCCCATCGTCTCATTTACCTCCAAGCTCGGGATTGCCGTCAGTGCCTGCTTTTGCTTTTGTTGTCTCAACACACACGCGGATGGCCTGTCTCCCCACAAAACTTCTTCTAATCCTGCTTGCACCCGCACAGCTTGAAACCGCTCATTATGCAACGTTAGCAAGCTCTCTTTTATGTCTACAATCTCGTCCATGGGGTAAACACCACCAACCGATCCCTGCCCATAACAACTTCGTAATCGATCCTCTAAATAATTCGCTAGCCCATATTTTAAAGTGTTTATACGCCTACCCTCCCTCACATAAAAGGACTTAATCCTTTCCTTTGCCACCGAGTCCCACCACGTTACAATGTCTTCCACCTCCTGAGCTTCCCTTGAAAGCTCATTCCACAGCATAGAAAAACCATCCAACCCTTCCTCATCACTTAATACACTAATATTTAATTTCCAATAATTCTTATACATTTCGGCCATTCCCTCCCACCCTACCTCCACTACAACTGCCCTATGATCTGACAAGACCGTCTCCACTGTATTAAAAGACTTTACAACTACTCCCTGCGAAATATACACTCTGTCTAACCTTGCAGCATATCCCCTTCTGATAAAAGTATGTTCTGTTTCCCACACCCCTCCCCCAAACACATCTCTTAACTTAACATCCCTCAACAAATCTCTGAGAGGTGCAGACACATGCCCAGCCCCTTTGGGTTCGACGTCAGCCGCCCTTATGACACAGTTCCAGTCACCCCCCACTATCGCTACTTCCGGAAGACCACGCAAAAAATAAACAAGGTCCTCACACACAAAATCCGTTCGAACCTTCGTGTCATTTTCCGCAGGGGCATAAACACTTACCAAGGATACACGCTTTCCCATCCAAGTCCCATCCACTCGCAACACACTCCCCCCACCCCCCTCACATCTCTGCAACACCCTCCCCCCACCCCCTCACATCTCTGCAACACCCTCCCCCCACCCCCCTCACATCTCTGCAACACAAACGGGCTCGTCTCTTTTATCAAAAGACCCACACCACCTTTCAAACGACTAGTTGGCAGGGTCAGTACTGTATAACCTGCAACCTGCAACACTTCTCCTTCTTTGAAATTGTGTTCTTGAAGGAAGAGAACATCAATTCTATGTTTGCTAAGAAAACTGCTCAACCAATCTCTCTTTAGTCTAGTACATAAACCGTTAACATTAGCAGTCATACACCTAAGGCCTGTTATATTTTCCACCCTTTCCTCTTCTCCTCCCGTGGTTCACCACTTGATTTGTTACGTCTATGTGTCTTCTTTACAGTACCTTCCCATTCGCCTCCCTTCTTGCGATGGCGTCCCTCATGACCCCCCCCCCTCTCTCGAGACAAAGGTTCGACCCTACCGTCTACTTTTCTGTTTATAATATATTACATTATATAATATAATAGTATATAATATATTCTGTTTATTAATATATTCATATTGTTATATTTAATCTTGACATTTAACAGTCACTTGTTCTGAGTTATTCTTTCATAGATTTGCATATTTTTAATTATCTCAGACACTAAATCACTAAATCTATTTTGAAACTTCTACTTGATGAGATTCAAAAAGATGAATTTTCGCTCGTAGATGTAATTGGAGACACGTGTGTGTATATAACAGCTTTTAATAATCATTGGAATGTTAAAGTTATGAAGATCCGTTATTTCTAAATAGACTCGTAGTTAATTAAGTGTTCTTAAAAAAAAGTGAATGTTGAATTATTAACGACAACACATCAGGTTCCAGTAATATTGTGTTCTCTCGTTATGAGTATGAAAAAAGGCAATGCAGAGTACAGTTTACAAGACACGTTTCAGAATAAACTTTTAATGTTACAGCGGTTAGATCAGTCAGTGTTTACACTCCTTGACATTAACTCTATCATTTGAGGGGGACGTTAAGAGCTGTGAACCCCAAACACAGCATTTCCTCAGAGAGGAACTTAACTCTTCAAATGCAGCAACTCCATGAAGCAATGACCATATATGATATTACAACACAAGTGTTTAAATATCAGTATATACAAGCAGATGTAATTACTGGGGAGGACACAGAAATAAATCTGTGCCCAGTAAATACGACCACCCGGACAGGCTAGAATCATAGTCCAGACAGAAGAGAAGAACTCCTCTACCTAAACTACCATGTAGAGGCTACTTAATGTTTTTTAATTCGTCTATTTAAATGTCATAGCTTTTTTATATTCTTATTGAGTTTTCTGCATTTTCGTTCATATAAAAGTGTTATCTCTGTGTCTATTTCTGGTGTTATTATGTTATACATTGTGATCTTCGTATCACCTGTGTTATTATGTAGGGTACGCGAGTATTTATAGTCAGGTTCAGAATGCTGAGGTCAGGTGGAGAAAGCTGCATCTGATGATGTACCGAGTGGGGTTATAGAGTCTAAAATCTTGGGTAGCTTGGAAGGGGGAAACAAGGGAGAAACAAGCTACCCAAGATTTTAGACTCTATAACCACACTTGTTACATCATTAGATGCAGCTGTCTCCACCTGACCTCAGCATTCTGAACCTGTCTATAAATACTCGCGTACCTTCCAACCGAGGTAGATCTGTTTGTGACTTGAAAAAGCCCACTGTGTGGGCGAAACGTTGTCAATAAAGGATCACATTATACTGAACATGTGTTTATATTTCCATTGTGTCGGTATTTTATACCATTTATTTCCATGTCTGGTATTACTACACATAATCAGGTGATCTTTGTATCTCTGATAGTACTAACAAACGCATTCTCTAACGACTTCTTCCAATATTGTTACATCACTTATCAAGGAAGCAGCCTAAGTATAAAAGACCTAACATGACACCTATTTTTTAAACTTTGGGACACTGTACCATCTACATTTGCCTGCATATGTACCCTCCTGTAGTGTGTGTGTGTGTGTGTCCTTCACATCACGAAGGTGAGCCCTGTCTCTTGGCTTCCTCACCTCTAGCTACCTACCTCAGTCTCTCCCCAGGATCTTGTGTCAAGGACGTCATCTATATGCCTACTGGATGTCTCACTTTCCCCACTTTTTGGAGGTCCCTGGCGACCTTGATGGATTGGAATTACGTCTTTTCTAACTACGGTCGAGACTTTCCAGGTGGGGGAATTACAGGACCTAGAGAATGTAGTAAGTAATATTGCATTATTACAGGAATGACAACAACACCTAGCTAATCAGGACACGCGATCACCTGACAAAAAGAATTTTGGAGGCCGCTGCTATAACCTGGCCAGTAAGCCTCTATTGTTAATATCTGTATTACTATGTGTATGACGAACGGTGAAGTAGAGATATTGCCATTTATCGTAAAATAAATTAGGACATAATATATTTCAGTACGCCATGAAGTGTGTGGGACAAGAGGAAATGTCGAATGAAGATGATGAATTGCTAGCGGAATTTCATTCTTGGGAAAAGTAATTATGAGATCAGTGAAGAGTGTTGCACCGGAGGATAACAGGAAGGAAGTGAATAAGAAGGAAAGCAATGAAAGAAGTACACTTTAGTAAATTACGTTAGCTTCACTACACTATACATCTTACAACTACCGTATTTTCACTACACATCACTCAACTACCTTATTTTCGCCACATCACTCAACTACCCTATTTTCGCCACACATCGCTCAACTTTGTTATCTTCAGTACACATACAACTACCTTATCTTCACTACGCATCACTCTACCTTATCTTCGCTTCACATCACTCCACTAATTTATCTTCGCTACACATCACTCTACCTTATCTTCGCTTTCACATCACTCCACTAATTTATGTTCGCTACACATCACTCTACCTTATCTTCGCTTCACATCACTCCACTAATTTATCTTCGCTACACATCACTCTACCTTATCTTTGCTACACATCACTCCACTAATTTATCTTCGCTACACATCACTCTACCTTATCTTCGCTACACATCACTCCACTAATTTATCTTCGCTACACATCACTCTACCTTATCTTCGCTACACATCACTCCACTAATTTATCTTCGCTACACATCAATCAACTACCTTAGCTTCACTACACTATACATTAATCAACAAACTTAGCTTCACTACACTTCACATCAATCAACTAACTTATATTTACTACACTACACATCAATCAAATGCCTCATCTTCACTACACATCAGTCAACTACCTTACCTGCATTACACTACACGTCAATCTACCTAACTACCTTATCTTCACTACATTACAGAACACTAAACTATCTTCACTACATTATGCAACAATCAACTATCTTCACTACACTACATATCACTGAACTACCTTATCTTCATTACTCATCACTGATTATAAATAAAATCTTCACTACATTCATGTATCCAATCTTCGGTATCAAAATGCTTCCTCTGTTCACTACTAAACACACACACACACACACACACACACACACACACGGCCAGAAGCTGTGAATCGATCCCTGGAATCACGTATAGGTAAGTACACACCAACACATACACTATAATAACATCCTAACTATATTTGTGATTATTTTTCGATACTTACTCCTCTGTATATAATCCTCTATTTATTTGTGATCACTTTTTCAGAGTAAATTAGTAAGACTCCGCATATTTCTATTACCAAACTCTCTGAGCGTCGAGCTTAAAATTATTTACTTATTTGCCCAGAGAATTACAAGCGAGACGATGGCTGGTGGTAGAAAGAAGCAGAGTCGCTCTTCCTTCCCTTCTGGACCCGCTAGCACAAGGGTAAAGGTCTGCAATGCTGAGGCTGGCGGGTCACAGCACCGTCCTCGCAAGACTAAGAAAAAGTTTCGGAAATTTTCATGGTCTCAGATTTCACTTAAGAGTGAAATTGGCGAAGGAGCTTTCGCTAAGACACACAGAGCCCAGGTGACAATGGCTGATCGCTCCATCGTCATTGCTGCTGTGAAAGTCTTTAAAACCCAGCAGTACGACACGACGGAATGTCGCCTCCTGACGGCTGCTGCAGGAGCTGGAGGAGCCCCAAAAATTTTCGGGATTTCCAAAGGACTTCCTTCAGCTATCATCATGGAACTCTGCCCAGGACAACCACTATATGACTTCTTCGAATGCAACCCAGTTGACGAATGCAAGAAAGCTTACGAAGCTGTGAAGATTGCACTCCTAGACTTTCACACTAAAGGTTTCACTCACCAGGACCTTCATCCCGGGAACATACTCATCGATAGAGTCGATAACAAATACGTTGCACATTTAATTGACCTGGGAAAATCCCGCATGCTCGGACAGGACCCATCAATGGATAAATCGTACGTGGAACAAGACAACAAAGGTTTGAATAACCTTCTTAAATATCTCCCATCTGAGTGAAGTACAAGTTATTTTATGTATTTTATTTTTTAAGGAAATTAATAATTAATTTTTTTAGGAAATTATTTTTTTAAGGAGATGAATAATTAATTGTATTAGGAAATGAGTAACTAATTTCATAAGGAAATGAAAAATTAATTTAATAAGGAAATGAATAATTTATTTTTTTATAGAAATGAATAATTTCTCATCTTAGTGCCTAAAAAAGATAGTGGAAAATATAATTTATAAACGAAGATTTTAGAGCTCAGAGAATTACATTTTTTATTAGATTTTTTCCATGAATGTCAAAAAGCTTGAATATTTAAATCACAATATCTAGGAGAATGCCTGTAGAAAAAAATTTACATACGAACATTATGCAAATATTTTTAGGAAGAAATTATGCAGCAACTGGAATCATTAGCTACTAGGTAAAGGGAAGAAGAGAACGAGGAGAGGAACGTACAGAAGAAAATATAAATATCAGGGGAGAGAGAGAGAGAGAGAGAGAGAGTGAGATCATACATACCCAGGATGACTCGAGTATGGAACACATTCGTGCAGCATAATGATGTCAGCGAGATGACTTTATCTCAAATCAAATGAAAATGCTGGCCCACAGATGGCTCCAACTTCATCCTGTTCCCTACTTGTATGTCTCATAGCAATAAAAATGCTTTCAAATGAGCTGATGTAGATAACAGTTCTTAGCTTGCCAATAAAGTTAGGAATCCATAGCTTGTCAATAAACCTAGTGATCCTTAACCTTGTCAAACCTTGTGTAAAGAGAGAGAGAGAGAGAGAGAGAGAGAGAGAGAGAGAGAGAGAGAGAGAGAGAGAGAGAGAGAGAGAGAGAGAGAGAGAGAGAGAGAGAGAGAGAGAGAGAGGGAGGGAGGGAGGGAATGAGTTAGAAAGATTCACTATACATAAGCTTCTATTTTCTTTATTGACGGCTGTATTTCAGCCGGGTCAAGCAGCTGATCAAAACAAAACATAAGTTCAACTTCATCACAGTAGGATCGAACACCACTGGACCATTTCATCACAGAAGGATCGAACACCACTGGACCATTTCAACACAGAAGGATCGAACACCACTGGACCTTTTCAACACAGAAGGATCGAACACCACTAGACCATTTCAACACAGTAGGATCGAACACCACTAGACCATTTCAACACAGAAGGATCGAACACCACTAGACCATTTCATCACAGAAGGATCGAACACCACTGGACCATTTCAACACAGAAGGATCGAACACCACTGGACCATTTCATCACAGTAGGATCGAACACCACTGGACCATTTCATCACAGTAGGATCGAACACCACTGGACCATTTCATCACAGTAGGATCGAACACCACTGGACCATTTCATCACAGTAGGATCGAACACCATTGGACCATTTCATCACAG
Organism: Cherax quadricarinatus; assembly: GCF_038502225.1. Taxonomy (NCBI): domain Eukaryota; kingdom Metazoa; phylum Arthropoda; class Malacostraca; order Decapoda; family Parastacidae; genus Cherax; species Cherax quadricarinatus. Next base: position 13,544 of record NW_027195853.1, on the reverse strand, counting down.
TAGGATCGAACACCACTGGACCACTTCATCACAGTAGGATCGAACACCACTGGACCATTTCATCACAGTAGGATCGGACACCACTGGACCATTTCATCACAGTAGGATCGAACACCACTGGACCATTTCATCACAGTAGGATCGAACGCCACTGAACCATTTCATCACAGGAGGATCGAACACCATTGGACCATTTCATCACAGTAGGATCGAACACCATTGGACCGTTTCAGCCCAGTAGGATCGAACATCACTGGGCCATTTCAACACAGTAGGATCGAACACCACTGGATCATTTCATCACAGTAGGATCGAACACCACTTGACCATTTCATCACAGTAGGATCGAACACCACTAGACCATTTCATCACAGTAGTATCGAACACCACTAGACCATTTGAACACAGTAGGATCGAACACCACTGGACCATTTCATCACAGTAGGATCGAACACCACTGGACCATTTCATCACAGTAGGATCGAACACCACTGGACCATTTCATCACAGTAGGATCGAACACCACTGGACCATTTCATCACAGTAGGATCGAACACCACTGGACCATTTCATTACTGTAGGATCGAACACCACTGGACTATTTCATGACAGCAGGATCGAACACCATTGGACCATTTCATCACAGTAGGCTCGAACACCATTAGACCATTTCATCAGAGTAGGATCGAACACCACTGGACCGTTTCAGCCCAGTAGGATCGAACATCACTGGGCCATTTCAACACAGTAGGATCGAACACCACTGGTCCTTTTCAACACAGTAGGATCGAACACCATTGGACCATTTCATCATAGTAGGATCGAACACCACTAGACTATTTCATGACAGCAGGATCGAACACCATTAGACCATTTCATCACAGTAGGCTCTAACACCATTAGACCAGTTCATCAGAGTAGGCTCGAACACCATTGGACCGTTTCAGCCCAGTAGGATCGAACATCACTGGGCCATTTCAACACAGTAGGATCGAACACCACTGGTCCTTTTCAACACAGTAGGATCGAACACCACTGGACCATTTCATCACAGTAGGATCGAACACCACTAGACCATTTCATCACAGTAGGATCGAACACCACTAGACCATTTGAACACAGTAGGATCGAACACCACTGGACCATTTCATCACAGTAGAATCGAACACCATTGGACCATTTCATCACAGTAGGATCGAACACCACTGGACCATTTCATCACAGTAGGATCGAATACCATTGGACCATTTCATCACAGTAGGATCGAACATCATTGGACCATTTCATCACAGTAGGATCGAACACCACTGGACCATTTCATCACAGTAGGATCGAACACCACTGGACCATTTCATCACAGTAGGATCGAACACCACTGGACCATTTCATCACAGTAGGATCGAACACCACTGGACCATTTCATCGCAGTAGGATCGAACACCATTGGACCATTTCATCGCAGTAGGATCGAACACCATTGGACCATTTTTGAACACAGTAGGATCGAACACCTTTGGACAATTTCATCTCAGTAGGATCGAACACCACTGGACCATTTCATCACAGTAGGATCGAACACCACTGGACCATTTCATCACAGAATCGAACACCATTGGACCATTTCATCACAGAATCGAACACCACTGGGCCATTTCAACACAGTAGGATCGAACACCACTGGACCATTTCATCACAGTAGGATCGAACACCACTGGACCATTTCATCACAGTAGGATCGAACACCACTGGACCATTTCATCACAGTAGGATCGAACACCACTGGACCATTTCATCACAGTAGGATCGAACACCATTGGACCATTTCATCGCAGTAGGATCGAACACCATTGGACCATTTCATCACAGTAGGATCGAACACCATTGGACCATTTCATCACAGTAGGATCGAACAGCACTGGACCATTTGAACACAGTAGGATCGAACACCACTGGACCATTTCATCACAGTAGTATGGAACACCACTGAACCATTTCATCACAGTAGGATCGAGCACCATTGGACCATTTCATCACAGTAGGATCGAACACAACTGGGCCATTTCAACACACTAGGATTGAACACAACTGGACCGTTTCAGCCCAGTAGAATCGAACATCACTCTGCCATTTCAACACAGTAGGTTCGAACACCATTAGACCATTTCATCAGAGTAGGATCGAACACCACTGGACCGTTTCAGCCCAGTAGGATCGAACATCACTGGGCCATTTCAACACAGTAGGATCGAACACCACTGGTCCTTTTCAACACAGTAGGATCGAACACCATTGGACCATTTCAGCATAGTAGGATCGAACACCACTAGACCATTTCATCACAGTAGGATCGAACACCACTAGACCATTTGAACACAAGATCGAACACCACTAGACCATTTGAACACAGTAGGATCGAACACCACTGGACCATTTCATCACAGTAGAATCGAACACCATTGGACCATTTCATCACAGTAGGATCGAACACCACTGGACCATTTCATCACAGTAGGATCGAACACCATTGGACCATTTCATCACAGTAGGATCGAACATCAGTGGACCATTTCATCACAGTGGATCGAACATTTTCATCACAGTAGGATCGAACACCACTGGACCATTTCATCACAGTAGGATCGAACACCACTGGACCATTTCATCACAGTAGGATCGAACACCACTGGACCATTTCATCGCAGTAGGATCGAGCACCATTGGACCATTTCATCACAGTAGGATCGAACACCATTGGACAATTTCATCACAGTAGGATCGAACACCACTGGACCATTTGAACACAGTAGGATCGAACACCACTGGGCCATTTCATCACAAGATCGAACACCATTGGACCATTTCATCACAGAATCGAACACCACTGGGCCATTTCAACACAGTAGGATCGAACACCACTGGACCATTTCATCACAGTAGGATCGAATACCATTGGACCATTTCTTCGCAGTAGGATCGAACTCCATTGGACCATTTCATCAGAGTAGGATCGAACACCATTGAACCATTTCATCACAGTAGGATCGAACAGCCACTCACAGTAGATCGATCATTGGAGCATTTCATCACAGTAGGATCACAGTAGGGTCGAACACCACTGGACCATTTCAGCACAGTTGGATCGAACACCACTGAACCATTTCATCACAGTAGGATCGATCACCATTGGAGCATTTCATCACAGTAGGATCGAACACCACTGGACCATTTCAACACAGTAGGATCGAACACCACTGGACCATTTCATCACAGTAGGATCGAACACCACTGGACCATTTCATCACAGTAGGATCGAACACCACTGGACCATTTCATCACAGTAGGATCGAACACCACTGTCCCATATATTAACTCAACTAAAAGTTTTTGAAAACGTCCGCTCCACTCACCTGTCAAAGAAACTCATGTTACCATTATTTCCCACTATTTAGACACAAGTATGTCAACATAGAGCACTTGTTCACTTTAGGTGAATTTAACGGTAATTACTTCCCAACATTTTTTCGCATAGCTGAAGCCATAAACAAAGAGTTCAGACGAAGTCTCAGTAATAGTGATTTAATTTATCAATTTAGTAAAATGATTTTTTTTTTTGCCGTGGGTTTTACTGGAGATTATTTGAATTTTTGGATCTTCGTTAGTAATTTAAGTCATTAATTGAAACGCATGTAAACAAATGTGTGTGTGTGTGTGTGTGTGTGTGTGTGTGTGTGTGTGTGTGTGTGTGTGTGTGTGTGTGTGTGTGTGCACTAACCTATATGTGGTTACTGTGGTAGATTCACACATTCTGGCCCTGCAAGAAGCTGTAAATTGACCCCTGTAACCACTCACTGCAACCACTAACTACCTTAGCTTCACTACATATCACTCAAATCAATGAACTACCAAACTACCTTATCTTCACTACATTACAGAACACCGAACTATACGTATTTACTACACTGCACTGCACATAGCTATCATCACTACATTACACAGCACTCAGCTATCATCACTACATTACACAGCACTCAGCTATCATCACTACATTACACAGCACTCAGCTATCATCACTACATTACACAGCACTCAGCTATCATCACTACATTACACAGCACTCATCTATCATCACTACATTACACAGCACTCATCTATCATCACTACATTACACAGCACTCATCTATCATCACTACATTACACAGCACTCATCTATCATCACTACATTACACAGCACTCATCTATCATCACTACATTACACAGCACTCAGCTATCATCACTACATTACACAGCACTCAGCTATCATCACTACATTACACAGCACTCAGCTATCATCACTACATTACACAGCACTCAGCTATCATCACTACATTACACAGCACTCAGCTATCATCACTACATTACACAGCACTCAGCTATCATCACTACATTACACAGCACTCAGCTATCATCACTACATTACACAGCACTCAGCTATCATCACTACATTACACAGCACTCAGCTATCATCACTACATTACACAGCACTCATCTATCATCACTACATTACACAGCACTCAGCTATCATCACTACATTACACAGCACTCAGCTATCATCACTACATTACACAGCACTCAGCTATCATCACTACATTACACAGCACTCAGCTATCATCACTACATTACACAGCACTCAGCTATCATCACTACATTACACAGCACTCAGCTATCATCACTACATTACACAACGCCCATCTATCACTATATTACACAGCACTCAGCTATCATCACTACATTACACAGCACTCATCTATCATCACTACATTACACAACGCCCATCTATCACTATATTACACAACACTCAGCTATCATCACTACTATTACATTACATCATCACACATTACAGAGCACTCAGCTATCATCACTACATAACACAACGCCCAACTATCACTATCACAGCACTCACATCATCACTACATCACACAACGCATCTCACTATATTACACAGCACTCATCATCACACAGCACTACATTACACAGCCCATCTATCACTACATTACACAGCACTCAGCTATCATCACTACATTACACAACGCCCATCTATCACTATATTACACAGCACTCAGCTATCATCACTACATTACACAACGCCCATCTATCACTATATTACACAGCACTCAGCTATCATCACTACATTACACAACGCTCACCTACATTACAGAGCACTCAGCTATCATCACTACATTACACAGCACTCAGCTATCATCACTACATTACACAACGCTCACCTACATTACAGAGCACTCAGCTATCATCACTACATTACACAACGCCCATCTATCACTATATTACACAGCACTCAGCTATCATCACAACATTACACAACACTCAACTACCTTCACTACACTACACGTCAATGAACTATTTTCACTTCACTACATTTCACTGAACTACCTTATCAACACTACATAACACATCACTAATATATCTTATCAATACGACATAACACATCACTGAACTACCTTATCTTCACTACATACTCATCACTGCTTATGTATAAATACTAAACTACATTCATGTACCCAATCTTCAGTACCAAAATGTTTCCATTTTTCACTACTAATCAGGAGCTATGAATCAACCCCAGCAAACACAACTACGTTAGTGTAACTGTCCACTGCTCTCTCTCTCTCTCTCTCTCTCTCTCTCTCTCTCTCTCTCACCCCACACACACACACACACACACACATACATCCACACACACTCATATACACTATAATAACATCCTAACTATATTTGTGATTATTTTTCGATTCTTACTCCTCTGTATATAACTCTCTATATTCCATCTTAACTATATTTATTTGTGATCACTTTTTCAGAGTATATTAGTAAGACTCCGCATATTTCTGTTACTAAACTCTCTGAGCGTCGAGCTTAAAATTATTTACTTATTTGCCCAGAGAATAAGCGAGACGATGGCTGGTGATAGTAAGAAGCGGAGTCGCTCTTCCTTCCCTTCTGAACCCGCTAGCAAAAGGGTAAAGGTCTGCAATGCTGAGGCTGGCGGGTCACAGCACCGTCCTCCCAAGACTAAAAAAAAGTTTCGGAAATTTTCATGGTCTCAGATTTCACTTAAGAGTGAAATTGGCGAAGGAGCTTTCGCTAAGACACACAGAGCCCAGGTGACAATGGATGATGGCTCCATCGTCATTGTTGCTGTGAAAGTCTTTGAAACCCAGCAGTACGACATGACGGAATGTCGCCTCCTGAAGGCTGCTGCAGGAGCTGGAGGAGCCCCAAAATTTTTCGGGATTTCCAAAGGACTTCCTTCAGCTATCATAATGGAGCTCTGCCCAGGACAACCACTGGATGAATTCTTCGAATGCAACCCAGTTTATGAATGCAAGAAAGCTTACGAAGCTGTGAAGATTGCACTCCTAGACTTTCATGCTAAAGGTTTCACTCACCAGGACCTTCATCCCGGGAACATACTCATCGATAGAGTCGATAACAAATATGTTGCACATTTAATTGACCTGGGATAATCCCGCAAGCTCGGACAGGACCCATCAATGGATAAATCGTACGTGGAACAAGACATTGAAGATTTGAATAACCTTCTTACATATCTCCCATCTGAGTGAAGTAGCTACAGGTTATTTTTATTATGTGTTGTTTTATTTAAAAAATGAATAGTTAATTTTTTAAGGAAATGAATAATTATTTTTTAAGGAAATGAATTAATTTTTTAAGTGATTAACTTTGTGAGGAAATGTATTATTATTGTTTAAGGAAATGAATAATTAATTTTATAAGGAAATTAATCATTTTAGTTCCTAGTGCCTTAAAAAATAGATACTGGAAAATATGATGCGAGAGGAAGTTAATAAGATGAGAAAAGATGTAGTGTGACCAAGAATATATTAACATCTGACAGGAAGTTAAGTTATGGAAATGTTGTAGTATGGCTAAGAATATATGAATAACATTTTGAAGCAAAAGTCGTAGTTGACTACGACAACTACTACTACAACTAACCCATCTCTTTGGGTAGGACCTACTTCCACTGGGGAATCCCGCCTACCCGTGACTATGCCCTCGTCTGCTACCCGTCCCATTTCCACCTGACGTTAGTATATAAGCGTCAGGCACCTTGCTTCTGCTTCAGAATCTCCAAGACTACGGTGCTCTTCGCACCAACTCCTAGGTTGAGGGACTGATTACCTCATCTTCTATACATAGTTCTACTATCTTCAAGTTATGTCCTGGAATTTCTATTGATAAAGCCACTGGATGGCGAAGCGTCTACAATAAAGATACCCAGATGTTGCACATGTGTCTTAATTTCATCTTGTCGGTATTGTATACCATTCATGTACTGTATGGAAATGTAGTTATGATTAAAAGTTCTGGATCTAACATCAAGAAGTTGGAAAAGTCGACGATGGATGTCCTTTCCAACAGACTGAACTACTATATGGAGTTTAATCACCTTTTTACTGAAAAACATTTTGGCTTTAGAACACATAGAGGTACCAATCATGCAATAAATATTATTTTCGATACTGTAGCAAGTCTAAAACATCAGGGCAATCTTGCCCTAATTGCCACCAGAGATGTTCATAAAGCTTTTGATAGCTTATGACATGATGGTCTAATATACAAACTTATTGACCTACCAGACCATAACTGGACTTTTCTCAGATTAATATATAATTTCTTAACTCAGAGAAAATTCATTCCCACCTTTCATGGCAAGTCGACAGAGCCTTTTATACCAACAGCGGGTGTCCCACAAGGTTCTTGTCTTAGTCCAATTCTCTTCAACATTTATGTGAATGACCTTCCTCAACCAGAGTTTAATGATACAATTATAACACAGTTTGCAGATGATGTTAGCCATGTCGTCTCATCAATTCCGGTAACGAAAATACAAGTATGAAAGAGTCATAGAAAAAATGAATATTGAACTTCGTCGAACATCTAATTGGGAAAAGAAAAGGAGAATTACGACTAATCCTGACAAAGTCCTTGTTAGCACGATAGGATGTTTTGCATCAACCATCTAAGATAAAGGGGGTATCTCCATCAGAGGTACACCTGTAGCCATTAGAAACCCTAACAAGATCTTGGGATATGAAATAGACAGGCTGCTCCACTCAACATCTCATGTAACTAAAAAGATCAACATAGCCAAAGCCGGTCTTAGCAGTCTCTTTCGATTCAATCAAGTCCCTCCACATGTCAAAAAACATCTGTATAAAATGATAATAAGACCTATACTCGAATATCCATGTGTCCCAATGACATTAACAACCAAGACCAACATGCTACGGTTACAACGTGTCCAGAATAGAGCTCTCCGCTTCATTACGGGCACCAGGAGGAGAGACAGAGTTAAAATGGGAGATTTACACGTACAACAAGATATTACTGCCTTAAATGTACGCCTTGACATCCTGAAAAAGAAACAACTCTATGCAATGAAAGAACTCTACAAGCCAGATAGAGAACATCCTCTACAAGTTGAAAATACCACGGATTATGTCATCAATACTCCTCCTCACAGGACTCAAAGAATGACTCTCCCACAGAGGGTCCGTCGTTTTATCCGTAAAGATGATTACCATCGACCAATGATATTGAGCAACCTCCCTGAAGATGAAGATGATTGGGTAACACCAGAACCCTTCTATGTTTACTGAGAAAATCATCGCCCCCAATTAGGGAGACATTTTATATAACATTCTACTGTAAAAAATATGCTAAATTTACTATGGCAGGACACCACCCGTAAGAAGCCATTGTCAAGTAATTCTTTAAAAACTGGCCAAGAAATTGTCTTCATTGTCGCTTAAATATCCGTTGTGCAATCGCAAAAAAAAAGGCAGTTGCAACTTGTATATTTGCTACCAGTTCAGAGTCATGTACTTATATATCTGTTATATCTATGTGACTCTGATGGGTTAGTATTATACCCCTTTAAGAATATCTTATTATTTCACATACACCTTTTCAATTACACCAAAGTGGTTGGGCCACTTACCTTTTATATCCTACCTCTCTCCCCCCCTCCCACCCTTTTCCAATATTTCTATCCTTACCCATTCTTCTTCCTTACCAATCTTACCAAAGCTCTGGTCATAAGAAGAAGAAGAAGAAGAAGAAGAAGAAGAAGTCCTAACCCTGACAGTGGTAGAACGGAAACTGCTGTTATGGTAAACCAGTTTGAAGGTCTTATAATCGGCTGTTCTTCCCTCTTACGAAGGCCTCCAGGAACATGACTAGGTTCATCGCTTAACTAAACGAGTATTAAATAGAATTTAGGATTCTCAAACAAAAGAGGGTATACTCACCCATTTGTGGCGTTAAAGGTCGAGTCCAATCTCCTGGCCCCGCCTTTTTGTTTGTCGCTACTAGGTCCACTCCCTGCTTCAAGAGCTTAATCGTACCTCTTGTTAAAGATAATGGATTGATGTGTGTTTACGGTGAAGACAAGGTAGTTGAGTGATGTGTAGTGAAGATAAGGTAGTTAAGACATATAAATGTGATATGTGCCTTCAGCACAATATTTCTGCACACGAGAGAAGTGATTATTATTATTTTGATTACTGTGATTAATTTAATTTACTTTGATCTTATACCTCTAGACGTTGTTAATAAATTTATTAAATTTTAATTTCTCTAGTTAGTAGCCTACCAGTTGTAATCCTGAAGCACTAATAATTCTTATTGAATTCCATTGGATAATTGGACCAGGATATTGACTAATTGTTACGAAAACCCAGTAACAGGCTGGATGCTAGCAGGACAGTCCTTTCTAGTATTCACTGGAGATCTCTAAGCTTATTAGAAATCGCGTTTTTTGTAACAGAGAGCGTAAAAATTATAGGGGAATAAGTCTGTTAAGTATACCTGGTAAAGTGTATGGTAGAGTTATTATTGATAGAATTATGAGTAAGAATGAGCAGAATAGCCGATGAACAAGGAGGCTTTAGGAATTATAGGGCGGGGGGTGTAGACCAAGTGTTTACAATGAAACACATAGGTGAACAGTATTTAGATAAGGGTAAAGATGTTTTCGTGGCATTTATGGATTTGAAAAAGGCATATAACAGGGTGGATAGGGAGGCATTGTGGCAGATGTTGCAATTGTATGGAATAGGAGGTAGGTCATTGAAATCTGTGAGAAGTTTTTACGAGGATAGTGAGGCTCAGGTTAGAGTATGTAGGCGAGAGGGGGATTATTTCCCAGTAAAAGTAGGCCTTAGACAGGGTTGTGTGATATCACCATGGTTGTTCAATATATTTATAAATGGAGTAATAAGAGAAGTGAATACTCGAGTGTTGGCAAGAGGTGAGGGGTTTAAAGATAAAGAATCTAACACAAAGTGGGAGCTGTCATAGTTGCTCTTCGCTGATGACACTGTGCTTTTGGGAGATTCTGAAGAGAAGTTGCAGAGGTTGGTGGATGAGTTTGGTAGGGTATGCAAAAGAAGGAAGTTAAAAGTGAATATTGGAAAAAGTAAGGTGATGAGGATAAAAAAAATTAGGTAATGGAAGATTGGATATCAGATTGGAGGGAGAGAGTATGGAGAAGGTGAATGTGTTCAGATATTTGGGAGTGGATGTGTCAGCAGATGGGTCGATGAACGATGAGGTGAATCATAAAATTGACGAGGGGAAAAGGGTGAGTGGTGCACTTAGGAGTCTGTGGAGACAAAGAACTCTATCCATGAAAGCAAAGAGTGGAATGTATGAGAGTATAGTTATACCAACGCTCTTGTATTGGTGTGAGACATGGGTTGTGAATGTTGTAATAAGGAGAAGGCTGGAGGCAGTGGAGATGTCATATCTGAGGGCAATGTGTGGTGTGAATATAATACAGAGAATCCGTTGTTCGGAGATTAGGAGGAGGTGTGGGATTACCAAAACTATTATCTAGAGGGTTGAGGAGGGGTTAAGACGGTTTTTGACATGTAGAAAGGATGGAACCAAATAGAAGGACTTCGAGAGTATACAGTTCTGTAGTGGAGGGAAGGCGGGGTAGGGGGCGGCCTAAGGAAGGTTGGAGGGACGGTTGCGTGAACGTGTTAGGCAGGAGGGAATGGAGACAAATGGTTTTTAGGAGTTGACGTGCTGTTGTAAGGTAACATTTATGAAGGGATTCAGAGAAATTGGCAGGCCGCACTTGAGTCCTGGAGATGGGAAGTACAGTGTCTAAAGGAGGGGTGTTAATGTTGCAGTTTTAATTAAAACTGTGGTGTTGGCATGCCTCTGGCAAGACAGTGATGGAGTGAATGATGAAAGTTCTTCTTTTTCTGGCCACCCTGCCTTGGTGGGAAACGGCCAGTGTGTTAATAAAAAAAATAAAAGAATTAATTAAAAAAACCTATGGCCTCATCATGGTGGTCAAGCTGGGAGAGAGATTTTTTTTTGGCTGGACCAGGTTTCCAGGCTACTCGGGTGCTGGACCAGGTTTCCAGGCTACCCGGGTGGATGTGTTTACTGGGCGCAAATATTTGTGTGTCCTCCCCTGTTATTACATCTACCTGTATATATATTGATATTATAGTACTTGTGTTGTAATATATGGACAGTACTGCATGAAGTTGCCACATGTAAAAAGTTAAGTTCTTCTCTGAGGAAATACTGTGTTTGTAAGTATAGAGAACATTATTACACATGAGTGCTGAGAGTATATGTGAGTGAAGAGCACATTATTAAATATTAATAGTGTTGAGAATGAATGTGAGTGTAGTGACGTGAAGTGTCAGGTGAGGAATGGTGAAGAGGTTGGATCTGAGGAAGTGCTGCTCAGGATGGGCCAGTAGGATTACTGCTATTTAGGATGGTGAAGAACAAGTTTCCTGGCAAGAGGTTCAGCTATGATGTAAAAGCTGTTTTCTGTTTTCTTCCCTGGCGATGAGTCTTGCGTCACTGTAGTTTATTAAAAGGTTGTGGAGGTTTCAGTGTAAAACACAGTTGTTCCTCAAGTCGTTCATTCTGCTGGTGTACTGGTGTTCCGAAATACGTGTTTGGAGGTCTCAGGATGTTTCGCTCTTGGATAATTGGTTGTAATCGTCGCAAGGAATTACGAATACCACGGCAGAGTATTGAACCTGGTGGTGTCCCTTACTGGTGATGTCTTTGATTGTGGTGGATGTAGAGGTAGATACTTGGAATGCGATATTGGAAAAGATGTTGGAGACGTGTTTTTCCCTGAGTTAGTGGGGAGGTCTATGTATCTTCTCTGGGCGGTATCATGTCTGGGTGAGATGTTATATTCACAGTGTCTGCAGTCTCTGATGAAGTGACTAGCATAATGAAGTTTGGAAAACACTTGTTCAGTGAAAGGGTACTCTTCCTTAAGGAATTCACTACTGCAGATTTGGAGGGCACGAAGGAAGGGGACTATGATTATGCCACAATTAATTTTGGTGAAGCTCGTGTTAGTTGGTCGGGTTTCAGTAGACTTTAAACGAAGCTTTTACAACATAGCTGAACCTCTTGCCAGGAACGTCTCTGTTATCCTAAATAGCAAGAAACCTACTAGCCCATGCCGGGCAGGTCCTTCTCAAATCCAACTTCTCAGAGGTCAACTTCAACATTTCTCACCTGACCCTTCACGTTACTATGCTTCCTATATATACTAACATACATTCTGCTCAGGTAGATCTGTTTGTGGCTTGATAAATCCCACTGTGTGGGCGAAACATTGTTTGTAAAGGCTCGCATTATACAGCTTGTGTGTCACCTTTTCCATCGTGTCGGTATTGTCTTCCATTTATCTCTATATTATGTTAATTGCGTATTAGCATAATGTAACATAATATTACATAATAAAATATTGACATAATATGTCAAAACATAACATATCAAAACAGAATATAACTACTCTCCCTCCCAAGAAAAAATAGCAGAGTAAAACAGCAGGAAGCTTGGTGGTCAAGTTGGGTCATCGGGAGATAAAGTGTTGGGTCACCAGGTCAAGTCTCCCTGGAATAGTTCTAACTCACTGTTTTTATTATCATTCAGGCTGATGATATTTACGTGAGTAATCATTCATTCACAACCAACTCACAATAGTTTTGGTATATGCTGTTACTACTATGAGATATAAGGCCACAAAGTGGCATAACTTAGAGTTTGCGATCACTGTCAACCTCAGAGTTAGTTCTGAGTTACCAGACCCGGCCACCTGGAGGTCAGTGGTTCATCTTTACGGTTCACTCACCCACTTACTCTATGAGGAGATCCTGAAGGGATACCTTAAGTGCTTTAACGTTAAATGTATCTGAGTCTTCCTCTTCTGAACGTCGTCAATATGTAATGTTGATGCACCTTACGGACAGAATATTACCCATTAAGTTTAGATTGTGAGAAGGCACATTTGTCACTATAGTAAAATAGTTAAAACACTTGGAATCGATGGGGTCAGTTCCATAACTAATAAATGACTCTGCTCATATACTTAAATAAAGATGTGTGATGTTACTCTGAAGTCAGGATGTGTAAAGTCACTGAGTCTCAGTGATGTGTGATGTTGCTGCGAATCTAAGACAATG